>NC_056725.1:1278672828-1278972828 GCF_019279795.1 Protopterus annectens | reverse complement strand
GTGAGGCTATGATTAAACATGACACTTAGGTGAGGTGCCAGTTCATTTTGTAGTTCATGTATTACACAGCCCGGCATTTCATCTGGTCCCATAGATGCTGTATTCTTAGCTTTGGAGAGTGCGGTTTCTACTTGTGTGGCCGTGATTACCAGAATTTGACAATCTTTTGGTATTGAGATGGGCCATTTAGGGGGTGAGAGGGGGTGAAGTTGGCACTAAATCAGTCTGCCAGGATATTGGCAATATCCTTGGGATCAATATATTTAATGCCATTCTGTTGTAGCTCAGAGTAGATCTGAGCATTGCCTTTTAGATTCTTGGCATAACTATAGAATGCCTTGTGGTTGTCTTTGGAATCTTTGGCAATTTTATTTTCGTAACTAGCTTTGGAGGATTTTATGAGGGATCTCAGCTTCTTACTGAGGCTGATAAGGGAGTTTTTTGCATCCTGTGATTTTCCTCTTTTCTGCAACAGTTTCTTCCTTCTGTTGTATAGTTTGTTTATGGCAAGGGACCACCATATTGGCTTCCTTTTTTTGGAGGAGAGCGTCTTGGTTCTATTTGGGATGGCACGATTCATGCACGAGTGGATGTGCTCGTACAGTGTCTTAGTGTAGGATTCAGCAGTCGAACTTTCAGCTCCCGTCTGCATGGGTGCCATGAAGTTTGTCACTTCTGACTTAAGTAGCATGAAGTTGGCTTTGGAGTAGCTTTTTACGGAGGTTTCCTTACTGAGGGGTAGGGGTGGGATGTGGATGTCAAGGGTGATTTGCTTATGGTCAGACCTGACCAATGAGGGTGACCACTGGTGTGGAGCATCTATCTCCCATGTTGGTAATGACCAGGTCTAGGATATTGGAGCCCCTGGTGGGACAATGGATTAGTTGATCCATGGCAATGGAATTTATGAATTCCAAGAACCGTTGGTGAAAGGTGTTGGTACCCAAGTAGTTTTCCCCAGTTAATGGCAGGGTAGTTGAAATCACCCAGTATTAGGGTGTTTAGTTGTATCTTAATATTTTCTAGTACGTTTAGAAAAGTGTAGTGAGAACCTTGGGGCATGGTGGGGGATCTGTAGCAAGCTACAATTTGGATTGTAGTCTTACCTAGTGTTAGTTACACCTGGAGAATTTCAGATGCATTGTGTTGGGCAACTAGCCTGGAGGTGTGAATATCCTTGGTGAATATGGACACTCCTCCACCGTTAGTGTTTCAGTCTTGGTTTGGCGGCCGAAAAGTGTAGTAAGAGTTGTAGCCTGGTATTGCAGGGGTGCTCTCTGGAGTCTTGAACCAGGTCTCAGTTACTGCACAGATATCGATGTTCTCCATTTTTAGGAGTGCCTCGAGAGAGTGCATTTTGAGGTTTAGACTTCTAGCAGTGAGTAGCATTACCTTCAGATTTTGCATGCTTGTATCTGTTGCGGTGGTGGTTTTGTCCTTTGAACCTTTCCTAAAAAAGGTATTATAGGGGTGGCAAGAGCTTTAGCCAGTAACCTGAATCCCAGGGGTGATAGGTGCAGACCATCGCTGGCAAATCATCGTGGTTTGTCGATCATGTCTTCCCAGGTAGACAGATACTGGATCCCCTTTGAATGACACCAGAAGCTTAGCCAATTGTTGAAGTCAATTATTTTGTCCTAATACTGTGGTATCATTCTGGGCGAAGGCAGGATGCTACTCAGGGCTATGGTCATACCTGCCTGGGCCACATGATCTGAGAGCACTTCCATGTCTCTTTTCATGTAGTCCAGGGAGGTATGTCTCAAATCATTCACTCCAGCATGGATAATGACAGAGTCATATTTGTACTTGTTGTGGAGTTACATGAGTGCATGCATTATGTGGCAAATCCTGGCACCCGACAGGCAGCTGACTGTAATTTTCTCCTTGCTCAGCCTGGTGAGTGGGACATCAGTGTGCCTGACTATGGAATCACCTATGACTAAAGTGTTGGGTACGTTGTCCTGCCTTAGGGGCTGTTGTTGGGTGGCACACTGGTGTTGTGAGCTATGTGTCACTTTGGTTGTGACTGGTGTTTGTTTGCGTTTTAGCTTCGGAGGTCCTTGTTGCTTGGGCAGGTTAATGTTAAGGGCCTCCGCATATGTGGGATTAGTGTTGCTATGTGTGGGTGTTGACGGTGTGGGTTTTGAAGGGCTATGTTTTGCTTGAGGTGTAGTGCAGGTGTTAACCTTCTCCTCTTGACTGCCTAGCACAATCTTGGCTGGAGAGAGCTTTGCTTCTGGTTTGGCTATGTAAGTGCATCTCTCACAAGTTGTAGTGTTGGGTGGTAGGAGGAGAGGGTTGTCTGTGTACATGAGGCAGTTTCTGTATTGCCCCAGTATGCCCAGATTCACCAGGTACACAGGAGAAATTATTGGAATCTGACCCTTGGACATGCCTGTTTAGGTGCTTTTTTTGTAAAGTACAAGAGCTGTTTTCCCTTACCTTTGCAAGGTACTTTGCCATTATAGGCTGTTTAGTGCCCACAATTAATTTCTCCTTATTAACAAGGAGAGTTGAGTGCTTGTATCACTTCAAGCCTTCCTAGTGCTTTCCAGCAAGTTCTAGAGCAAGTGCTAGTCGCAGGGGTTCAGATTTTAGTGCTACTGCTGAGAAACCAGCTAGTTCTAAGGGAAAATTTAAAGAGCAGACTTTCTGGCACCTGGAATAGTTTAACCATAGCCCCGCGGTGCTGCACGATGCAAAAAATGTGCAAACACATGCGTTTTTAAGTCAGAAAGTTGAAAGGGATAGAAATCAGCCCAAAATGGCTAATAAAATTACAATTTCAGAGCTGGAAACCACTCCTCTAGTGTTAGATAGGCAGTACAATACTCACCACTCCCACTGGTAAGCAGTACGACTTCCCTCTACCACAGCAAGGTCTGGAGCAGTATCAAGGGGGGATAAAAGTGCATGGTATCTGGGACAGCAAAGACAGACACAAGCACATAAACATAAAAGAGATGGTTGTTCTTATCAAGCCAATCAATTCTGGTCCCCAGGACCTCTTCATGTTATTACAGGCAATACCAGAGTGATGTGGTACATATACAATGGTAACCAAATCTTACTCCTTATGCATACTAGCCATGTTGGCATGGGATATAGTTTTACAGCATAGTCTCACTCTATAGGCATCCTACATTTCAGGAGAGCAAAGTTCTGTGGCACACAAGCTGAGTAGGACAAAGGCAGAACCTTACTAATGGAAACTAAATCAGGGGGTCTTCCATGATTTGATCTATCTATGAGGTATTGCTTTTTCCTCCTCTGTAACAATCATCTGGCAAAATTCTGCTCCAGGACTCCATGCAAGAAGGTTTGGAACACAGATGTCTTTTCTTTTCCTTGGACAGGAATGTTCCTGTTTCTTTTTCCACTCTTTTCTCTGATATCCAGGGTACTTCTGAAGATTCCAAAAGAATCCCCCAAATTATTGTGGTGAGTCCCTTCTAGCCCAGGCAACAGTGGTTCTCCTTTTTTTGGAATTGGCCCGGAACGATCACCATAAGCTTTGTCATATACTGATCTACTCACGCAAGAACAGGGGTGTTTGATATATCCTGACCCCAAAACAACTTCAGCTGACTGCCTGGATGATATGGTCCTAAATACCTTTTGGGCACCTGTTTACTGAGGACATGCAGCAGGTAATAATGGGGATAAGAAAGTCAACTACTAGAAAGTCATATATTAGCAAATGGAAAAGGTTTTCTAGTTGGTACTAACAACATAACCAGCAATCATTCAGGGATAGCGATTATCTGGTTTTACAATATCTGTGTGAGTTACTTTCCTATGGCCTGTCTTGCACCTCTGTCGAGGTTCATTTGTCAGTCATTTCAGCATGTCTGGCCATGGATCCTTCTCTTTCAAGCCATTCTCTTGTCAAATGTTTTTAAAAAGGGTATTACATAAGAGATCTCCTAGAAAACCATTGGTTCCTCCTTGGGATTTTAATTTTGTGTTGGAGAACCTAACATTTGCTCCATTTGAACCAGCTCATCTGGTTGACTTGGGGTGTTTAACATGGGAAGCAGTTTTACTGGTTGCTCTTGCCTTTGTAAGAAGAGTGTCTAAGTTGAAAGCTCTTATGGTGGGTCATCCTTAAAGCATTTTCCAAAGAGACAGGGTCTCCTTAAGAAGTAATCCCTTGTTTATACCTAAAGTGGTATCCAAGTTTACTTTAAGCCAAACTATCCATCTCCCTGTGTTTTTCCCAGAACCCAGAAATGAGGGAGAATTAATACTTCATACCTTGGATGTTCACAGATAAGACATATATAGTACTGGCAGAACAAAATCTTTCTGAACTTCCAATCAGTTGTTCATTTTTTGTGAAGGTAAGAAGGGTTGGCCTGTATCAAAGCAGATTATTTTCAAATGGATGTCTCAGGCTATTATATTTTGTTATTCCCACCACAAGCAAAAAAAAAAATTCTAGGCAGGGTCAAGGCTCACTCTACCAGGGCCTTGATGTCATCTATGGCTTTTTCGAGAGGGTTGGACTCTAGAGGTATTATAGAAGCAGCAGTCCTCAGTACATATGTTTACAAAGCACAACAAGCTAGATTTCTTCCTAGGTCTAGGTCGGTCAAAGTTTGCTAGGCCCTTTCTTTAGGGGCTCCTGGACCCTTCTCTTTCTTTATCCCAGTTCTAAGCTATGGTAGTGTACCATATAGCTTAGGTTACTGAAGCAGTGATCAGTATGATGTACAAAGTACAGCTGTGTAAGTAAACTTACCATAACAGTACATATTTAAGTGATCACTCCTGCAGTACCACTCCCTCTGTCCACCCCCTTGTTTTTTTTAGTGTGGTTTTATGCCAGCGTGTGTACATTTATGTTTTTTTTTTTTTTTGGTCCTAGCATTATCATCTCATGGCTCAGCCTCACTCTCTTAGTTGGCATGAAGGCTCTGAAGGGCTTGGGTCCCAAACCTGTCTTTTTAGTGAGCTCAGCTAAGCTTAGGCTACTGCAACAGTGATCATTTGAACATCTACTGTTATGGTATGTTTACTTACTCAATTGTACTTTTTCCGTACTCCAAGACTGCTAAAACCTGTGCTTCCTTTTTCAAGAAGCAAAACAAACATTTTCAACAAGCAAAGCTTTAAGAAAAAGTGACAGGAATGGTCTCAGAAAAATGAGGGAACCTTCCAGAAAAAGGGACTCCAATGATTCAGAATGACTATTGTAGTACTCTTTCCTCTCCATGTCCCTCTCTGA
Source organism: Protopterus annectens (assembly GCF_019279795.1). Classification (NCBI taxonomy): domain Eukaryota; kingdom Metazoa; phylum Chordata; order Ceratodontiformes; family Protopteridae; genus Protopterus; species Protopterus annectens. The sequence continues at coordinate 1,278,967,595 of NC_056725.1, read as the reverse complement.
CACTCGTTTAAATCTGGCCTAGAGCCTGGTTCTCCACCTTCTCCTTTGATATCAGATTGCCTCTGACAAATGGGTTCTTACAGTTGTTCAGAGCAGTTACAGGTAACAGTGGGAAAACTTAACCCCTTTTCAGGGAATCCTCTACTTCCTTCAGACCAGACTTTCCTGTACCTTCATTTGTCAATCAAATGCTTCCCTTAGGAGTCATAGAACAGGGTTTTATTCAAGAATGTTTCTGGTGCCAAAGAAGGCTCTCTGTTGGAGACCAGTTTCTCAACATGTTTGTGAAAGTTCCAGACTTCAGTTTGTTGACCTTACAGACTCTCTTACCTCTTGTTCCTCCTCTGAGATTTTTGTAGCAACACTATATTTAGAAGGTGATTATCATTACTTTCCCATTGCCACAGACTTCAGATGTTTTCTAAGGATGTCCTTCCATGTCACTGTTGTAGTATTCATAACCTAAGGGATCTCCTGCCAAGGATAGCCCAACATCCGGCCAGTATACCAAAGCCTTTAGTACTTACAGCCGCTGTATGTCACACATACACTCCCTGCACAAGGCATAGGGCATAAAGGTGGCATAAGGACGCACACACTCAGAACATTTTTGCCGTCAGTCCAAACACAGTCATTGAACATTAGTCTGAAAGCCCATTTGCTGTGCTGGTTACCAAGCCGTGTTTCAGTTAAGTACCCTGTTGGGGTTTTTCTCATCTTTTTTTTTTTTTATTTAGTGCTGTTGAATTCATGTCATCCAAAAAGGGAAAATGTCAGTGTGGGAGGCAGATTCCCCATAAAGACTATCACGACCAGTGTCTTTTCTGTTTGACTGCTTCACATGACCATACACAGTGTTCTATCTGCTAGGCTTTTGTCCCTAAGACCCTACATAGTTGTCTCTACTCTTTTATCTATTTACCTTGAAAACCATCATTTTAAGCTGTTGGTTCAAGGTGCTCTGGCGAAATCTTCCTGTCCTGAGGGTCAGCCATTTGCCCAGAAAATGGCCCAAATCTTAGGTCTGATATGGCTGCTGTCCAGCCTCCCCGAACATCTCTGTCAAGGCTAGTGAAAGCGCAAAAGATCATCTGGTGGTTACCTCAGATTTTTCTGCTGCAATCTCATAAAGGGCCAGCATGGATGGCTTGCATGTCCTTGGAGGCTTTACAAATGTCTGCACCTGACGTTAAGGGGAAACCTTGGCTGATTATATTTGAGGGACAGAGGGAGATTCCACACATCTTAGTTAGGGAGGAGATCCTTACTATGTTTATTGAATGTCAGCAGGGGAGGGACCCTCCAAAGGTGTTTTGTGCGGATGTCCTGCAGAAAAAGAAACACAAATCCAAACATATTTTCCTTGTAGTTAAGGATCCCCAATGTGAATGGCAAGATTTTACTTAGGGGTTATTTAATGCTTTAATGGCTTTAAACTCTTCTCAATGGTTGTCTGTGCTTGCACCTCCCTGGTCTTCCATTCCTTTTAAAAGACCCAGGGAACTAGATTCATCAGATGAGGAGGTGAATTCTGGGAAAAGTTTCTGGCTTACTCTTCTCAAATTCCTTCCCCCTTGGACTATGGTTCAGATTTCTCTTTGGAAGAACTGTCTTTTGGTGATACTGCTGCATGCATGATGAAGTTTTTTTTTAAGTGGGATTGTTCTCAAGTCTCTGACATTCAGTTAGTAAATAACTAGAAGTAAATCCTAGCCAAGCTAGAGTTTTCATTGTGCAATTCCTTAAAACTTCTTGTAAAAGAGGATAAATGAACCCTTAAGGACAGGTGTTTCAGCTATATGGCAGTTCTAAAATTGTTAATGGACAAATTTAGCCCAATAAAGCCAAACCCCACTAACTGTGGACATGCATGTTTCAGTCCTCTCATGACCTCATCAGCATAGCATAAGTAGACTGTTTGGCTAACTTTAGAAACACAGGGTTCTCGTACAAAGCTGATGTCCATAAACATTATGGTGCCTGCAAAATATTTCATTTAACAACTAAATAAAAGTGTAAACAGGCCACGTAACCAAACCAATTAGTGAAAAACTATATGAAAATCCGGTACTTACATATTATCGCAACCACAGTCTAAACGGCTCACTATGCAGTTCGGCATGGTACATATAGGCAAACATTATCGCAACCACATTCCAGCTGAGTGACTGTTGCTATCTTTTCTGGCAGGCCTTCAAGCTTTCGTTTTGTCTGGGTAACAAAATCCAACTTTTTTAGGATGTACTCCTTACAAGAGTAATTACATTAGGAGGTGTAACGGAAGACGACAGAAGTAATCAGTTGATTGTTTCTTCTTCTGTGCTGTAAATGTTACTGTGATGACTGTCAAAAAATATTGAAAACAGTGTTTTCTCTTGCAGCTTGAATGTAACCGAGCAGAATAGTTTTTGCGTGAAGCTGCAAAGGATAACAAATGTTTTAAATGTATTTTCATAGCAATCGCGGTAACACTTCCATGACAGAAGAAGCAGTCAACCATTTTCCAAGCCCTGAGTGCATGCCAGGTTTCTTACTGCAGGCAGCAGATGAATAACCTCAGCAGCCATGTCGCTGCATTGTTAGGAGTGGATGGATAGCATAGAAACTGAAATGGTGCTAAATATTTCAGTGTTAAGCACTATAGAAAATAAAAGAAAAGTCATTTAAAATTGGTGGCACGCTACAGTAATGAGGCAAAAGGACATGTTTTCAACCAGGAAGGCCAAAATGCTCAATGTGTATGCTACTGTCAAGCATCCAGGGACCTGTACGACCTGAGAAGGGTGAAACCAAAACATTCTCGGCCTTACATGTTTAAATGTGGTACTTCCACTACTTTCTGCAAACCATACAGCCTGCTCACTCCATAACACTGTAGCACTTTTAGTTTCTGTCATGCTGTTTGCCTGCCTGTACCATGCCAAACTGCATAGTGAGTCATTTAGACTGTGGTTGCGATAATACGTAAGTACCGAAAATCTTAGCCAAGCTAGAGTTATCACTGTGTGAGTCCTTAAAGCCTTTTGTAAAAGAGGATAAATGGATATGTCCAAATGACCCCTTAAGGACATGAGGTGTTTCAGCTATATGGCAGTTCTGAATGCCCATGACGTTTTTTCTTTTTATGTCTGTTAATGGGCAAATTCAGGCCAATAAAGCCAAACCCACTAGCTGTGGACATGCAAGTTTCAGTCTTCTCATGACCTTGTCAGTACAGCATAAGTGGACTGTTTGGCTAACCTTTAGAAACACAGGGTTGTCGTACCTGACATTCAGAAAATATATTATGAGTTCCTCCAGATAGAATCCCCTATGGCATCAGCTGTTTCTATTGTTCTGGCTGCCCTCCTATATACCTTTTCAGCAGCTTCTGTGACCCCTGATTATCAGCCCCCTGCACCCACGAAACCTGATAGATTTTACAAGGTGCCTGACAAATGTAACTTTCTTTATAAATGCCATTTTTTGATCCTTCTGTAGTATCTGTCTGACAAGCCCTCCAAGCTGTTGCTGTGTACCAAGTTGCTCCCTTCAGCTAAGGGTATTAGAGCTATGGAGAGGCTGGGTAAAAAGGGTTATACTGCTGCTGCTTTAACCTTTTGGGCCATCAGCTACCATGCTAATATGACCAGGTATGTTTTGACCCTCCTTTCTCAGGTTTCCAAAGCGGTTTCTGGCCTTACTGATTCTGAATGAGAAGGCTTCTGACCTTTCCCTGTTTCAAATGCAGCTATGATGCAGCTAATGCCTCCTCCAAGGCTGCTGCCTTTGGTTCTGTTATGAGGCATTCCCCTTAACTTCATCTTCACGCTTTGCCTGATGACATTAAGGCAAAACTTTTGGCATACCTCTCAACTGCCCAGATTTTTGCAAAATGTCCAGATTTTTTGCTCATATATTTGGTTAGTTCCTTGTAAAATTTGTGGTTTTCTGGCAAATCATTGAGGATTAAAGTCAGTAAATAATGACACACATTTGAGTTTCAAACTTTATATTTATCAGAAAATGCATGCTAACACAAGACATGTTATTCTAGTAACTTTCTAAGTTTATAAGAGCAATTTTTAAAATCTTTCCCTATTTTTAGGCCTTTGTCCCCCTCCCCTCAATTATTTTAGACTTTGTCCAGATTTCTTGTACTAAGAGGTTGAGAGGTATGTGTTTGATGCTCCTCTGTATAATAAAAATCTTTTTGGTGCAGCTGCTGCCAAAATTTTCAAGTCTCTCCAGGATAAGGTAAAGCCTTGCAGGAGTTGAAACATATTTTTGTTTCTCCTATTCCTAAGTTTCAGAAGAGTTATTCTTCCAAATCTGCATTGTTCTTAGACAGTCTCACCCTCTGCCTAAGGGGAAAAAAGGGTTCTAGATATGTTCCTCCTGCTAAGTCTACTCAAAGCCTGACCTCCCAGAAACCTTCTTATCAGGATAAACTGGGTTCCATTTGACATTTTATTTCCCCTTTCCCTCAGCCAGGTTCCCCTATCCCTCCATCTTTCCCAAACTGGTTAAAGCTCACAACAGACTCTTGGGTTCTGTCCATTATCTGCTAGGGATATTTCATGGTTTGGCAATCCCTTCCTCCTTTTTTGGGCATTAACCTCCTTGAGAAGAACTTCCTTTTATCCCAGAGTTCCTCCATTCTCTTTTGCTCCATGGCACAATTCAAGTTGTGCCTCCTGCTCAGGTAGGGAGGGCGTTTAATTCCAAAATGTTTTTGGTTGCCAGAAAGGAGGACACTTGGAGACCATTTCTGGATCTTTCCCAGCTCAACACCTTTCTGAGTATTCCTTCCTATCAAATGTTGTCTCTTCAGACTCTATTTCCCTTTCTTCTACCCCAGACCTTTCTGGTCTGTCTGGACCTCAAAGAGGTCTTCCATCATATTCTCATCCATCCCCTTTTCAGTAAATGTTTATGTTTCCCTGTTTCTTCCTTACATTCTCAGTTCTCTGCTTTACCCTTTACCTCTCTACTGCCCCTAGGCTTTTCACCAAATGCCTCGCTCTTGTCATTGCATTTTACCAGATGGGATGAGTTCAGTTTTTTCCCTGTCTGGATGATCTGCTCATTAAAGCTTCTTCCCCAGATGCTCTACTTTAGGATCTTGAGTTTACTATTTCCCTGTTATGGAGTCTGGGGTTCACCATAAACTTCCGGAAGTCAGTTCTGATGCCCTCTCAGGAACATAGTCTGATGTTCTTCATGTTTCACTGTTGCAGTCATCACATTTGGGTTATTTGCTTGCAGTAGCCCTCAGTCGGCCTGATTGACAAAGTCTTGGGCCCTGTGTCGGTTGCTGTCTCTTCTTCCGTGATGTCAGGTCGTCAGGGGTATAAAACATGCAGCTGATGCCATTACATCAGTCTTTCTTGCCATGCGGTGCCCGAAGCAGAAGCAGTTCGCAAGTGCCGGTCAACCGACTCCTGAAATTTTCGATTTCGAGTTTCAGAACCGAAGTCTTCAACTAAAAGCTAAGTACCCCGTTGGGGAAACTTTTTCTTGCTCTTAACCGATGTCAGTAAAAGTAAATAATTGCATTACTTGTGGAAAGCAAATACCTCATAAAGATTTTCATTCGCACTGTATTCCTTGCCTAGGCCCTGACCACAGCGTACCTCGCTGTCGGTTTTGTGCCTTATTTAAACCATGAACTATCCGTTGTCGGTATATTTTTGCTTCTAAATATTTTGGTGCTCGGTTCAACTATCCAGATATGTCTTCGGTAAGCCATCAGACTACCGACATTCCGAAAAAATGCAAAGATAAAGACAGAGACAGGCCGCCTAGGTCCAAAGCTGCCAACGACGCTTCTCCTAAGCCAGTCGCCAGTTTACCGGTACTCAGTGAGGCACTTTCGCAGCCCCTGATACCCACTACTTCAAATTCGCAGGCCTCTACTGAGATCCATTCGGAGTCCGGTATGCCGCGAGATGCTTCAACTGTGGAACCTGTGGATGTCTCTACCTTGGATGGGTCTGGAGCCGCTTTGCAGGCACTGGCTTCTGAGGGTGTATTCAGGCCTAATGACTTGCATATTAAACCGACACCATCTTCTTCTTCAAGGCCTAAATCTCGAACCATGCCTAGAAAACTGACACCCAGACCACATGGTCAGGCCTCTATGCCTCAAAAACAAATGATAAAAATGGCTGAAGACCTTATTACTTTAATTAGGGGAAGCCAACCTTCCCCCTCTAAGAGACCTAGGACTGAGTTTGCTTATGATAGTTCTGACCAGGATTCTGAATTTTCTGCTTCTTCTGATGACCAGGATTTACCCTTATCTTCCTATGAGGATTCTGATGCTGAGGACTCTATTCCCTCTGCTTCTTCCCCAGAGGAATTCTTTTTTGGTGAAACCTTGTATACTCTCAGGGAGCATTTCCATTGGGAAAGTCAGGATTTCTCTGATTCTAAAAAGAGGCTTAGGGATTTCTTACTCCTGCCCCAGCACAGGCCTTTAGCCATACCTCCTGTACTAAACATTGTTGATGATGCCTTTTCGGAATTTAGCTTGGCCCCTGACTCTTTACCTCCTGCTCCCAGAAAACCTGATAGATATTATAGGGTCCCTGACTCTCACAAGTTCCTTTTTAAAAATCCTACTGCGGATCCTGAGACCATTTCACAGGGACCCAAGGGCATTAAAGCTACTACTGCCAAAAATCGTACCCCCTCTGATAGAGATTCCAGGGCGCTGGATAGATGGGGTAAGCAGGTATACACTTCTGCTACTTTCGCCATTAGGGCCTTAAACTGCCAGTTTCATATGTTAAAGTATCAGCAGCATATTATTGAATTGCTTAAACAGAAAATTATGTTGATTCCTGATTGTGCTGAAAATCAGGATTTACAGGATTTACTGCATTCAGCTGAACAGGTTGGAAAACATATTTTGCAATGTGGTTTTGATTCACTAGAGGCATCTTGCAGAGCTGCTATAACTGGGTCTGTACTTAGAAGGCATGCTTGGCTTAAGGAGCAATCCTTGTCAGATCATGGTAAAGGGAAATTACTGGATGCTCCCTTAAACCAGGACCGCCTGTTTGGCAACAAGGCAGAAGAAGTTCTTAAAAAGATGGAGTAAAAAACTAAATCCATGCAAACTGTTAAAGATTTTTTATAAGTACAACCTCCAATGTTTAGTAGGCATTGGCCTTCCAGGAATTGGTCCTTTCTTGCCTCTTCCAGACCTTCTCAGTCCAAACCCAGACCCAGCAGAGCTCCCAGGCTTCAGTCCCAGGGTACACACAGGACTAAGCAGTGGGGGACTCCACTTCCAAATCTGGGAGTAATAAAACTCCCCCTATGGTAAACTGTTTCAATGACTTCTTTTTAAAACTTCCGAGCACTTCTCAACTGACTGCCCCTTTGAGGGGAAAAGATTGCTCTTCATGCCAAGAACTGGCAACTCATTACCCAGGACAAATGGGTTTTAAATATTGTGTCCCAGGGATACAGATTTCACTTCCACACGTTACCAACACCAAGCGGGTGGCCAGATCTACCCCCAAATCAGTGGGCAGAGGCCCAAAAGCAAGTACTTTCTCTCTTAAGCATGGGGGCTATTCATTAGGTACCAGAAGAGGAAAAGGGACAAGGTTCCTACTCGAGACTTTTCTTGGTACCCAGAAAAGACAATTCATGGCATCCTATCTTGGACCTGTCTACTCTAAACACCTTTTTGGTGATTCCAAAATTCAAGATACTAACTCTTCACAAGACGCCTGGTTGGCAACACTAGATTTAAAGGAAGCATACCTGCACATCCCAATCAGGGAATCTTGCAGAAGATACCTACACTTCAAAGCAGGCTACATCAGTTCTCTGCACTGCCTTTTGGCTTATCTACTGCACCCAGGGTATTCACAAAGTGCCTAGCTCCAGTCATTGCATTTTGCAGGCAAAGAAATATTCAAATATACCCATACCTGGACGATTGTCTAATTCAGGCAGAAAGCCAGGACATACTTTTGAATCATCTGGCATTTGTACAAAAGGTACTAACTTGTCTGGGGTACACCATAAATGAAAAGAAATCATACCTGGTACACTGTCAACAAGTTATATTCCTGGGAACAAGCTTGAATACAACTTCCCAGATGGCTTTCCTCATGCCGGAGAAACAAATTCATTTGACAACCTACTTCAAACAAGTGGCCACAAAAACCCTGCTATCTGCAAGGCAAATACTACAAGCCTTGGGGTTCATGGCCTCCTGCATCCTTCTAATTCCATATGTAAGACTGCATTTGAGGAAACTACAATGGTATCTAAAAAGTCTATGGTGTCAACATTCTCAGGATCTAGAAGCAATGATTCCTGTCATACCTTGCCTACACCTAGAGTTCCTTTGGTGGGTAGAGACCTGCCACCAAAACAAGGGACTACCATTCACACTACCTCCTGCCGCACAAACCCTAACAGATGCATCAAACTATGCATGGGGTGCTCATCTGGCAGGGAAGTGCATTCAGGGCAAATGGATCCCAAGTCAAATGCACCTACATATCAATCAAAAAGAACTGTTCACTGTACAGAATGCTCTGACAGCCTTCAAGGACCACATTCTTCCAGGACGATTAATGGTAAAGGCAGACAACACCACTGTTATGTGGTACATAAACAAGCAGGGGGGTACCCATTCTTACCCCCTCTGCAGACTAGCCGTGGCATTGTGGAACACAGCCTTGAGCTACCAAGTGCATCTACAAGCTCAATTCCTGCCAGGAAAACTAAAATACACTGGCAGATGGACTAAGCAGAAACCTCATGGACCCACACGAGTGGAAACTGGAACAAAGGATTTTCAACATGTTGACAAGCAAATGGATATAGACCTGTTTGCCTCCCCACAGAACTATCAATTGGACAAATTTTGCACAAGGACTCCCCATAAACAGGCATGGAAAGTGGATGCTCTGTCCTTCAGCTGGAAAAACCAGTTTATGCCTTTCCTCCTCTGCCTCTGCTCTCCAAAGTACTACTAAAGATCAAACAAGACAAACTAAGGACAATTTTCATTGCACCACACTGGCCACGCCAACACTGGATGTTCATCGTGTTTCACTGTTGCAGTCATTACACTTGAGTTATCCTGCTGGCAGGCGACCCGCAGTCAGCCCGAGTTCCAAAGTCTTGGTCCGGCATCGGTTGCTGTCGCCTCTTCCCTGATGTCAGTGCACCAGGGGTATAAAAGATGCAACCAACGCCATTTTCTTCAGTCTTTCTTGCCGCATGGTGCCCGAAGCAAAAGCAGTTTGCAAGTGCTGGTCGGCCGACTCCTGAGATTTTCGAAATTGAGTTTCAGAACCGAAGTCTTCAATAAAGCTAAGTACCCCGTTGGGGAAACATTTTCTTGTTCCAGACTGATGTCAGTAAAAGTTAATAATTGTATTTCGTGTGGGAAGCAAATACCTCATAAGGACTTTCACTCTTACTGTATTCCTTGCCTAGGCCCTGACCACGACATTACCAGTTGTCGGTTTTGTGCTAGATTAAATAAACACACTATTAAATGTCGTTTGATTTTGCTTTACATTATTTTGGCCAAAGGTTTAATTACATAATGCCGTCGGAACAACCGACGACCGGAATTTATAAAAAACGCAAAGACAAAGAAAAGGACAGGCATCTGAGGTCAAAACCCGACGACGAAGCCTCTTCTAGGCCAGTCGCCGGTTCGCCGGTTCTCAGTGAGGTGCTTTCACAGCCCCATGACACCCGCTACCTCAGAGCCACAAGCCGTATCCGACAGCCACGTGGAGACACCAAGGCCTATGGAACTCAAGGTATTGGGCCTACAGAAACTATTCCCTCAGATGGGTCTGGAGCCGCTGAGCAGGCATCGGCTTCTGAGGGTGTTTTCAGACCTTCACAGCTTACAGTTAAGCCCACTACAGCAGCCAAGGCAAAGTCAAAAACACCATTAAAGACAAGGAAACAAGTACAGCATTCTCCCGAACAGTCATCCATGCCAAAGAAACAGATGCTCAAATTGGCCGAAGACTTAATTACTTTAATCAGGGGTTCCCATCCCCCTCCTGACAAAAGGCCTAGGCAAGACACTGACTATGATTCCTCTGACCAGGTTTCTATTTCCACTGATTCCTCTTCTGATCAGGGATATTCTCTCCCTCCCTATGAGGACTCTGATGCAGAAGAGTCTATACCTTCAGCCTCTCCACCTGAGGATTATTCTTTTGGGGAAACCCTGCACACCATGAGGGAGCATTTCCATTGGGAGAGCCAGGGTTATTCAGAATCCAAGAAAAGGCTCAGAGACTTTCTTTTATTGCCTCAGCACAGGCCCCTGGCTATTCCCCCTGTGCTTGATATTGTTGATGATGTTTTCTCTGAATCCAGTCTGTCTCCTGATTCTTTACCCCCTGCACCAGTCAAGCCAGACAGGTACTACAGGGTCCCTGACTCTTATAAATTTCTTTACAAAAACCCTGCTGCAGATCCAGAAACAATTTCTCAGGGTCCTAAAGGGGTTAAGGCTTCCACTGCTAAAAATCCTGTCCCCTCAGATAGGTATTCCAGAGATGGGGGAAAAAGTTTACACTTCTGCTACTTTAGCTGTAAGGGCTTTAAATTGCCAGTTTCACATGCTTAAATATCAGCAGTACCTCATGTCATTGTTAAAACAGAAAATGCTTTCAAACTCAAAGTCCTGACAGTAAGGAAATGCAGGATTTATTGCATGCAGCTGAACAAGTGGGAAAGCATACTCTACAATGTGGTATTGATTCATTAGAGGCTTCTTGTAGAGCCGCAGTTACAGGCTCTGTTATTTGAAGGCATGCTTGGTTAAAAGAACAAAGTTTACCTGACCATGTTAAAGTAAAATTATTGGATGCTCCACTACAGCATTGGTGTTAAGGCAGAAGAGGTGTTAAAGAAGATGGAGGATAAAGCAAAATCAATGCAGACAGTAAAGGATTTCTTACAGGTTCAACCACCTAGGTTTAGCAGAAACTGGCCTTCAAAAAATTGGTCCTTTCCGGTGTCAGACAGGCCACAAAGAGGCAGATAGATGCCCAAGAGGCAGATCTCAGCCCCAAAGCTCCTACAGACCTAAACAATGGGGTGTTTCAGCCCCCAAAGGAGGGGAAGACAAATCACAACCTTATAGGAAACAGTCCCAATGACTTCCCTCTACAGATGCCAAGCACTTACCTTTTGGCAGCACCCCTAGGGGGAAAGCTAGCACTTTTCTCAAAAAATTGGCACATAATCACCCAGGACAAATGGGTACTGAATATTGTTTCTCAGGGTTACAGGTTCCACTTTCACATGCTTCCAAAATCAAAAGGTATTACGGACCTGCCACAAAACCAATGGGCAGAGGCGCAAAAACAAATTGCTGATCTCATGGACATGGGAGCTATTCAAGGAGTACCACAGCAAGAACAGGGGCAAGGATTTTACTCAAGACTTTTCTTAGTACCCAGAAAGGACAAAGCCTGGAGACCAATACTGGACCTGTCAATCCTAAATACTTTCCTGGATGTTCCAAAATTCAAAATGTTAACACTACAGCAACTTCTACCCATGCTGGGCAAGAAGGCTTGGCTAGTTACTTTTGACCTCAAGGAGGCATACCTGCATGTCCCAATCAGACAATCTTGCAGAAGATACCTCAGATTCATAGCAGGCTCAATGCATTACCAATTCTCTGCACTGCCCTTTGGCTTATCTACTGCGCCCAGGGTCTTCAGAAAATGCCTGGCACCAGTAATTGCATTTTGCAGACAAAAAGGAATTCAAATATATCCCTACTTGGACGACTTCCTTATTCAATCAGAGAGCAAGGGCATTCTGCTAAAGCATCTGGCATTTGTAAAAAGATTACTAATTTGCCTAGGGTACACAGTAAACGAAAAGAAATTAAAACTAGTGCCCTCTCAAGAGATGATATTCCTGGGTGCAAGCTTAAATACAACTGCCCAGATGGCTTATCTCATGCCAGACAAACAAAGGCAACTGACACATTACTTTCAAATGATGGCAACAAAAACCCAGCTCCCTGCAAGAAAAATTCTGCAGGCCCTGGGCTTCATGGCATCCTGCATTCTACTAATTCCATATGCAGGACTGCATATGAGGAAACTACAATGGTATCTAAAAAGTGTTTGGACTCAACATTGTCACAACCTGGAGACAATCATAACTTTAATTCCCTGCCTACAACAGGAGTTTTGATGGTGGTCCCAGGCCTGTCACCACAACAAGGGACAGCCTTTCACCTTACCCACAGCCAGGCAGACAATAACAACGGATGCATCGGATTATGCCTGGGGGGCACATATGGCAGGAAAATGTATTCAGGGCACGTGGCCCAAGGAATAAATGCATCTTCACATCAATCAGAAAGAGATGCTAGCTGTACAGAATGCCCTGACAGCTTTCAAGGACCTACTACATCAAGGACAACTGCTAATAAAGACGGACAATACCACAGTTATGTGGTACATAAACAAGCAAGACGGCATACATTCCTACCCCCTATGCAGGCAAGCCATGACTTTGTGGAACACAGCACTGACCTATCAAGTACATCTGCAGGCACAATTCCTGCCAGGAACAAAAAATACACTGGCAGACGAACTAAGCAGAAATCTCATGGACCCTCACGAATGGAAACTAAATCCACAGGTGTTCAGCATGATAAAAAGGAAATGGGGACACCCAGACATAGATCTTTTTGCCTTCCCTCACAATTGCCAACTACAGAAATTCTGCACAAGAACTTATCACTCTCAAGCATGGAAAGTGGATGCTCTATCATTCAGCTGGAAAGCCCTGACAGTCTATGTCTTCCGTCCAATGCCTCTTCTTACCAAGGTGCTCCTAAAAGTCAGACAAGAAAGGCCAAAAATGATCCTGATTGCCCCAGACTGGTACCCAATCCTAAAGAGCTTGTCTCAAGGCCCAGCTTGGCCTTTACCTCAAATTACTCATCTTCTGACTCAACAAAACAATCAGATTCTGCACAGTCAACTCAAAACCTTAAATCTGGCAGCATGGCAGGTAATGTAGCCACTCAGACTGCACCTCTCTCTAAAGCTGTTATGGATGTCATTTTAGAAGCCAGGAGGCCCAGCACTAGGAAATCTTATGCAGAAAAATGGAAGAGATTCTGTGCTTGGAACTAGGCACAAGGGCTCGAACCACTTGTTCCAAATATACCTCAGATTTTACAATACCTAACTGAGAGGCTGGTCAAAGGCCTATCTTTCTCATTAATTAAAATCCATGCATCTGCCATTTCAGCTCATTACAATACGGAACCTCCTATTTTTTACATCCTCTACTAAGACAGTACCTCAGAGGGGCAAAAAACATAAGACCCCCAAAGAAAGCACCGTACCAACTTGGGATCTCAATTTTGTTTTAGAAAAACTCACCAGCACAGCTGATATAAAATTCTTATCATGGAAAACTGCTCTGCTCCTAACAATAACTTCAGCAAGAAGAGTCTCAGAGTTACAGGCATTAATGGCTGTGGAACCTTTCATCATTTTTCACCAGGACAGGGTTTCTCTTAGGACAAACCCAACATTCATGCCAAAAGTGGTTTCCAATGTGGCCCTGAACCAAACCATTCATTTACCAACTTTCTACCCAAATCTCCAGAATAAAGGGGAGAGACTTCTGCAAGTTTTGGATATACACAGACAGCTATGATTCTACTTGGAGAAAACAAAAGCTTTCAGAAAAACTGAACAACTGTTTGTAGCCTATGCTGCAGGATCACAAGGAAACCTATCACAAAGCAGACTTCAAAATGGATAGGACACTGCATCCGCTTCTGTTATGCACAACATGGCAAATCAGTGCCTAAGGACATTAGGCCACATTCTACCAGAGCAGCAGCTACTTCAGCAGCCTTTCTCAGAGGAGTACCAACCAAAGACATTTTAGAAGCTGCAACCTGGAGCTCAGTGCACACTTTCACCAAGCACTACCACTTACCTCTGTACTCTAAATCCAGAGCAGGCTTTGCCACTGCTAGACCCAGCCGCCCAACCTCAGCTTTGGGATTCAACCCAAGTGTAATGACTGCAACAGTGAAACACGATGAACATAGTACAGTTGTGTACCTACCATAAATGTAGATGTTCGAGTGCATTCACTGTTGCAATCCAGGTTACCCACCCACCATCCCCCTTTTCATTGCAGGAACTTTTCTGTACTTCTCAACTCTATACAACCTATGTGGTGTATTTGCTTGTAGATGAAGGAAATGTTTATATTAGTACATGCATGCTTTTTGGCATAATTTTTTTTTCCAGCCTTCCTATCTGGGAGCACCTGACATCTGGGGCAAGAAAAACTGAAGAAAATGGCGTTGGTTGCATCTTTTATACCCCTGGCACACTGACGTCATGGAAGAGGCGACAGCAACCGACTCCAGACCAAGACTTTGGTACTCGGGTCGACTGCGGGTAGCCTGCCAGCAGGATAACCGAAGTGTAATGACTGCAACAGTGAATACACTCGAACATCTACATTTATGGTAGGTACACAACTGTACTTTCCCCCTCTTGCACAGTGTATCACTTTTGGCCCCATGGCACCTGCCTCAGACTCCTACCCTGTTGTCTCAGTAGGAGAACCAGATTCTGCACCCTCAGCCTCAGACACTGAGCCTAGCAGCCTGGCTAATTTCCTAATCTCTCCTTTACCATCCCTCAGTAAACCAGTGATGGATATCATTTTAGAGACAAGAAAGCCTAGTACTAGAAAATCTTATACTGAAAAATGGAAACGATTCTGTGCCTGGAACCAATCTCAAGGGACGAGCACAACAGCGCCCAATTTACCTCCGATTTTACAATACTTAACTGAGATGCTTTACAAGGGCCTGTCTTTTTCCTCCATCAAAATTCATGCCTCAGCCATTTCAGCCCATTATAACACAGAGCCTCCCCTCTTTTCTCATCCACTACTCAAGCAGTTTCTCAGAGGGACCAAAAAATTTAAGACCACCCAGGAGAGCTCCAACCCCAGCCTGGGACCTTAACTTTGTATTGGAAAAACTCACTCTCCCTCCTTTCGAGCCAGCTGCTACTGCAGATTTAAAATGTATTTCTTGGAAAACAGCTTTCCTTTTAGCAATCACCTCAGCTAGAAGGGTATTGGAATTACAGGCCCTTATGGCAGTGGAACCTTTCATCATCTTTCATGCGGACTGGATGTCCCTCAGAACCAATCCCTCTTTCATGCCCAAGGTGGTATCTAGTGTGGCACTTAATCAGTCCATCCATTTGCCAACCTTCTTTCCTCATCCACAGAATGGCGAACGGATACTGCACTCCTTAGATATGCACAGACAACTTAGATTCTACTTGGACAGGACTAAACCTCAAAGGAAATCTGAACAACTGCTGGTGACATTTGCTGCAGGGACAGAGGGGAAGACTCTTTCAAAGCAAACTATTTCTAAATGGATAGGCCATTGCATTCATTTCTGCTATAAGCACCATGGAAAACCTATCCCACAGGAGATCAGACCCCACTCAACCAAGGCTGCATCTACCTCTACAGCCTTTCTCAGAGGCGTCCCTACCAGGGACATCCTAGAAGCTGCTACCTAGAGTTCTGTACATACTTTCACCAAGCATTACCATTTTCCAGTTTTCTCTAAGTCTAGAGCTGGCTTTGCCATTTCAGTCTTGCAGGGCCTTATAGCTGATCCTAATGCTATCTAAATTCCTCCTCCCATCCTTAGCTTTGGGAATCTACCCAAATGTGATGACTGCTACAGTGAAACACAAAGAACATAGTACAGTTGTGTACACTTACCATAAATGTAGATGTTCGAGTGTATTCACTGTTGCAGTCCTGGTTACCCTCCCTCCAGCCCCCTGACTTCTTTTGGCTATACCTCTACTCTCCTTTACTATGCTTAAAAGCTTTTTGGTGCATTTGCTTTTTTGTTGAAGGTATCACCTTGTATATATATATATATATATATATATATATATATATATATATATTTAAATTGCTCCCCATTAGGGAGGCACCTGACATCTGGGGCATGAAAAACTGATGTAATGGCATCGGCTGCATGTTTTATGCCCCTGACGACCTGACGATGTACGTAATGCTAGAATGGATAGCCCGATATTTGAACATTTTCATAATGTGCATAATGGGTCAGTTGATTCATTATATTTTTGTGCTTTGGCTAAACCAAGTGTATATTCTGGAGGCAATTTTTTACAAAGTTTATTAAACTTAGAGAGTAGATTTATCTTGAAATATAGTACTTTGAAACCTCGAGGTTTAAATTTAGAAGTGAATTTAAATATTTAGTAATTTTGATATACTATCTATTGTAAGTGTTTTCAAGAATTGTGTTTGTTTCTTTAATTCATGCTATGTGCTGAATCTCTTCTTAATCACTTAATTATCTAATTGTTTAATTAATATGCAGCACCAGTATATATATGGTTTCTGGTGAAGTGTTTTTTATTCCTTTGAAGGCCAGTGGGCCGAGGTACCGGAATAAAGCTCTGTTTCCTGCAATCCTGCTCTTGTGGTTTGTCTTACAATTTTGCTGCTGTTGGTTCCTCTTGCACAACATCAGGCAGGACTCTCCCAAAATCATGCTAGTAACCCCCTTTTTGCCTAGAGAGCATTGGTTTCCTCTTCTTTTTCACTTGACCAGTGGCAGTCACCGCAAGTTACCTCACTGGGTGGATCTTATCACACAAGACAAGGGGTCTGTTATCCATCCTTACTTGTCCACTCTTCAGCTGATGCTGTAGGTGATAGGGTTTTGATTCCTTTTTATGCTGCTCTTTTCTGACGATGTGCTTCAGATCATGCAGGACACAAGGAAACTTACTACCAGGAAATCATGTATGTCCAAATGGAAGTGATTTTCTGTCTCATGCCTCTCTTGCCATCAAGATCCCTTATCTGTGAAGGTTCCTGTTCTTTTTCTTTCAGCTGCTCCCATTAGGGGTCACCACAGCAGATCATATGTTTCCATTTCTTCCTGTCCTCTGAATTTTGCTCTGTCACACCAACCACCTGCATGTCCTCTGTCACCATATCCATAAACCTTATATTAGGCATTCCTCTTTTCCTCTTACCTGGCAGCTCCATCCTTAGCATCATTCTCCAAGTATACCCAGCATGTAAAGGTTCCTCTGGTTTTCTCTTATTTGTGTGATGTGCTCCATGCTGGGTTGGCATACTCTTCAGTGAAAGCTCACTTGCCAGCAATTTCTGCTTGCTTGCCTTTGACTCCTTTTCTGGCCTCTAGATTCGAGGTGAAGCAGTTTCTTAAAGGCGTCATTCATATCAGGCCTCCCAGGAAGCCAAGTCCACCTTCTTGGGACCTTAATTTGTACTTGAAAAACTGACTCAGGCTCCTTTGAGCCTGCTTCTTCAGCTTCCTTGCAACATTGTAATTGTAAACCTTCTTTGGCCCTCATTTCAGCTAAGAGAGTGTCTGAACTTTGGGGTCTTATGCTTGTTCGTTCTTTCTTAGTTTTTCACAGAGACATGGAGTCTTTTCATACTAATCCTTCTTTTATGATCAAGGTGGTCAATGAGTTGTCCCTTAATCAGAATATTCATCTTCCTTCCCTTTTTCCTTCTGTGCAGTCTGCTAGTGAGAAGGTTCTTCACACGCTGGATTTGCGTATACAACTCGGATATTATTTGGATGAAACTAAAGCCATTCGCAAATCTGAGCAGCTTTTTGTTTCCTCTCATCCTAGGGCTTTGAGTTTGGCAAACCATCTTCTCCTGGATTTCTAAGGCCATTTCTCTGTGTTATTCTTTTCATGGTAAATGTCTTTCCTTTACAGCAAAGGCTCATTCTACCAGGGCTGTAGCCTCCTCTGGTGCTTTTTTCAAGGGACTGAATACCAATTTCATCCTTGAGGCTGCTACTTAGTCCTCTGTAAATACTTTCACTAAGCATTACAAGCTGAATGTTATTTCCAGGGCTAGAGCTTGCTTTGTCAGGACTATCCTGCTTGGATTTCTAGAGGGCTGTTATCTGCTGTCCTCCTCACAGGCTTCCTCTTGAACTTTTGTATTCTCCCTTAGGTTATGAATACTGCAACAGTGATATGGAAGGACATTGTACAGTTTTTTTTTTACCATAACAGTAGATGTCCTTCTCTTCATTGTTGCAGTATTCGCTCCCTCCCTCCTTCCCCCCTCTGCTCTAGCCTATTCTTTCTTGCCCTCCTGGCTGAGGGACTCTTTTCCTTTCTCTTTCTGGATGCACATGTTTTAACTTGTCCCTAGGGGACATTATGTTCCTCCTGGAGCTTTCCCAGTTCTGATTGTATGTGTCTGTACATCATGTTTATGGCCTACGCCTTGTGCGAGGAGCGTACGTGTGAGGTATAGCACCTATAAGTACTAAAGGCTTTGGTATAGTGGCTGGACGTTGGGCTATCCTTGGCAGGAGATTATGAATACTGCAACAGTGAAGAGAAGGACATCTACTATTATGGTAAGATTTTATACACTTGTAGTTTTTCTGTGTCTAGATTGCATTACCAGTTCTCCGCATTACCCTTTGGGTATCTACTGCTCCATGGGTGTTCACAAAGTGCCTAGTTCCTGCGATAGCCTGCTGCAGAATGCACAGCATTTACCATTTTCTTTATTTAGATTACTTTCTTATTTTTGTAGAGCCTTTCCACAAGTGTCAGGGCTCTCTTATTTGGGTGAGGAATCTCCTTATCAATTTAGGATTTTAGACTAGCATTCAAAAAGCCTTGTTGTTTCCTTCTCATGGGATTGTACTTCTAGGATGTCTTCTGGATACCACCATGCCAAAGGCATTCCTTCCACAGGAGAAAGTGGAACTTCATCTGGATCAGTTGCTGAGTTTCCCCAGTCAGTCTCTGATTACAGCCAGAGAGTTTCTAAGGATACTGGGGTTCATGGCATCTATAATTCTCATGATTCCTCTTGTCAGGTTGCACATGATAAAAATGTAGTGGTTTCAAATTCCAGAACTGGACTTTGTGAAGTCAGAGCTACTTCGATGGAGGGACAGAATATTTCTTAATCCAGATCTCACATTCTCTGTCTCATCCCCTGTTTAATCTGTGACAAAAGGTGCATTTGATTTTGCTTGTTGAGCTGCATACATGGGGATAAAGGTGCAAGGTCTTTGAAACAAACAAAAGCAGGGCAATCTTAGAGATTTTGGCTGTTATTCTTGCTCTAAAATCTCTTCACTATCTGTGGCCTCCTGACTCATTGCAGGTGATCACAGACAACACCACAGTGATAATGGTACATTAACAAATGGAGGAACTAGGTCTTATCTACGCAATTTGGCTTTGATAGCTTTGGAGGTTGCATTTCAGCACTGTTTATATTTCCAAACTGTTTACATTCTGTCAGAGTGAAATGTAGTGGCAGACAGGCTGAGTAGAACTAGGACAGACCCTTACAAGTAGAAACTGAAGGGGGGGTCTTCCAGGAATTGATCCAGTTGTGGGGAACTCCTTAAGTAAATCTGTTTGTCTCCTTTGAAAATAGACAACTCTGAATGGCAGAGAGAGTTGTGGACCCATGGGACAGACTACTAGAATGGATGGTGGAGAGGAAAGCCACAGAGGCTTTCAAGAGGGCATTGAGTCACATGGAAAAAGGATGAGATGGAAGGCAGGAATGGCAGGGGAGTAGAATATTAAGTGCATTTATAAAGGCAGACTAGACAGACTTATTGTCTCCTACCATTTGGCAAATGTAATGCAAGGGTGAACAGGGGCAATATTAGGGGCATAGGCGACTGATAGAAGAAGTGAATTATCAGTTAGCTAGTGACAAGATTAATAAGCCATGGAAATACATCTTTAGGTGGTATAATGGTTAAAGTCTTTACTTCACTTATAGAAAGTATAGGGTTTGATTCTGACACAGGGGGAAGTGTTATTTGCTAGGCTTGTAATGGTCTACAGACTGATAGCCTTTTTCCCCACTTGGGGATCATAGATAAACTTACTGAGTTAGGCATAAACTCCTACATCATCAGATGGCTAGCAAATTGGCTTACTGGCAAGACACATGTTATCTGGTTAGGTGAATCTATCTCCGATAAGAAACCTGTTACCAGCAGTGTCTCACAGAGCTCAGTGTTGGGACTCCTGTTATTTGATATATACTTCAGTGAAGTGAAGGCCATGGTTGTGGGCCTCGTGCTCATCAAGTTTGCAAATGACTGTAAGCTGGGAGCTTTCCTTGAATCCCCAAAAAATGTTGATATCCTACAAACAGGTCTAAAAATGACAAATGACAGGTGCCAAAACTGTGGTCTGAGATTAAATGCCAAGAAATGCATAATAGTATCCTTTGGGAAGTCATCCTTCCCTGGTAACTGTCATATTGACAACACAGCTCTAAGAGATGAGCTAGTAGTCAGGGACTTGGGGACACACATAGACAGTAATCTAGCCTATGACCATCACGAGTCTATAGTAGTGAGGAAATAATTCTATATTGCACAACTTATAAACAAAGGTATGGCATCTAGTTCCAAGGAAGTCATTTTTCCACTGTATTCGGCATTCATCAGACCTATCACTGAGTACAGTGCCCCTTTTGCTATGTACCTAACCAGGCATATCCAACAATTGGAACATTCACAGGCATTCCTCACTAAAGAATGCAGGGCATAGGTAACATGTCCTATGCAGACTGCCTCAAAGCCCTATCCCTAAATTCTGTCTCCTACAGGCTATTGAAGGGAGATCTACACCTGGCATACAAGGCATTGTCAGACACCACTCTGATGGACCTCCTACATATCTGCAAAACGAACAGCACCGGAATTACCCATTCTAAAGACTTAAACCTTGCCTGTGATGTAAATAGAACCTGCTAGAAAGATGGGTATGTATCTCAGAGACTATCCTGTCTCTGGAACAGGCTTCCCATCCATGTGAAGCAGAGTTCCTCTATAACCCAATTCATGTAACTTGGACAATTGGATGGGGAACAGGAAATTCATCCCTGGTTTGGCACCTATGTCCCTAATGGACACAGGCAGTCTGTAAATGGTTCATCCCCCTGGCTCCTGCTTGTAAAGGCTTCATCTCCCAAGCTCCTGTTTATACTTATCAAGGGTACCAGAACTTGT
Source organism: Protopterus annectens (assembly GCF_019279795.1). Classification (NCBI taxonomy): domain Eukaryota; kingdom Metazoa; phylum Chordata; order Ceratodontiformes; family Protopteridae; genus Protopterus; species Protopterus annectens. Next base: position 1,278,946,459 of record NC_056725.1, on the reverse strand, counting down.
CAGAGATTTGGAATGCATGGCTAGGCTTAAAAAGGCTTTTGTGGTCATTAGCCTAGTAAACACTTATGAACCTATTTATTAGATTAAGTGCTTTTGTCTACACACATAAAAGACTTCATTGGAGTGTGAATCATACAGCAGACGCAGTCATGACTGTACTGAATTCTGATGTGTATTAACGTTTTTGTTAATTAACACTGCATTTAAAATAAGAATAAAATATAACTTTTCATAACAAAAAGACAGTTTGCTCTACAATTCTGCTTTTATTTTCCTTAATTTTCTACTTATTTCATTTGACACTGCTAAACATGGTATAGAAAGCTTTTATAATAATAATAATAATAATAATAATAATAATAATAATAATAATAATAATGAGAATAAGATGTGTTAGTCTTTTAAAGCTTGATGATCACCAGAACTGTAAATTGCCTTGAACTGGGACAGCCACTTATATAGCAGAATGCACCTAATCAGGCATATCCAAGGGTCAGCTTCCGGTGATTTCTCCTCTCCACCTGGTGAACTTGGGCATACTGGGGCAATGCAGCAATTGCCTCATGTATACAGACAACCCTCTCCTCCTACCACCAAACACTACAACCTGAGAGAGATGCAATTACATAGCCAAACTGGAAGCAAAGCTCTCTCCAGCCAAGATTGTGCTAGGCAGTCAAGAGGAGAAGGTTAATACCCACACAACACCTCAAACAACACATAGTCCTTCAAAACCCACACCACCAAAACCCACAAATAGCAATACAAAACCCACATTTGTGGAGGCTGTTAACATTAATCTGCCCAAGCAACAAGGACCTCCGAAGCTGAAACACAAAACAAATACCACCCCCAAACACAACCAAAGTGTCACATAGCTCACAACACGAGTGTGCCACCCAACAGCAGCCTCTAAGGCAAAAAAACATACCCAACACTTTAGTCATAGGTGACTCTATAGTCAGGCACACTGATGTCCCACTCACCAGGCTGAACAAGGAGAAAATTACAGTTAGTTGCCTGTCGGGTGCCAGGATCCTGCACGTAACGCATGCACTCAAGTCACTCCACAACAGGTACAAATATGACTCTGTCATTGTCCATGTTGGAGTGAATGACTTGAGACGTACCTCCCTGAACTGCATAAAAAGAGACATGGAAGAGCTGTCGGATCATGTAGCCCAGGCAGGTATGACCTTAACCCTGAGTAGCATCCTGCCATTGCCCAGAATTATACCACAGTATAAGGACAAAATGATTGACTTTGATAATTGGCTAAGCTTCTGGTGTCATTCAAAGGGGATCCAGTATCTGTCTTCCTGGGACGACATGATTGACAAACCACGATGCTCTGCAAGAGATGGTTTGCACTTGTTGCCCGTGGGATTCAGGTTACTGGCTAAGGCACTTGCCACACCTATAGTGCCTTTTTTTAGGCAATGTTCAAAGGACAAAACTACCATCGTAACGGGTACAAGCAAGCAAAATCTGAAGGTGATGCTACTCAGTGCTAGAAGTCTAAACCTCAAGATGCACTGTCTCGAGGCTCTCCTAAAAATGGAGAACTTCGATTTCGGTGCAGTAACTGAGACCTGGTTCAAAGCTCAAGAGAGCGCCCGTGCAATACCAGGCAACAACTCATATCACACTTTTCGGCCACCAAACCAGGACTGAAACACCAAAGGTGGAGGAGTGTCTATATTCACCAAGGATATTCACACCTCCAGGCTGGTTGCCCAACACAATACCTCTGAAATTCTCCAGGTGCAACTAACATTAGGTAAGACTGCAATACAAATTGCAGCTTGCTACAGATCTCCCACCATGTCCCATGATTCTCACTACACCATTCTAAACATATTGGAAAATATTAAGATACAACCAAACACCCTAATAGTGGGTGATTTCAACTACCCTGCCATTAACTGGGAAAACTACTCTTATACCAACACCTTTGCTCACCGGTTCTTGGATTTCATAAATTCCAACACCCCAGAGCAACTAATTCATAGTCCCACCAGGGGTACCAATATTCTAGACCTGGTCATTACCAACATGGAAGATCGATGCTCCACACCAGTGGGTCACCCCCTTGTTGGTCAGATCAGACCATAAGCTAATCAACCTTGACATCCACGTCCTACCCCCACCCTCCTTTAATGTAACTTCCGTAAAGAATTTCTCCAAAGCCAACTTCATGCTTCTCAAGTCAGAAGTAACAAACTTCATGACACCCATGCAGATGGAAACTGGAAGTTCAACTTCTGAATCCTACACTAAGGTGCTGTATGAGCACATTCACTCATGCATGGACCGAGCCATCCCAAATAGAACCAAGACACTCTCCTCTAAAAAAAGGAAGACAATCTGGTGATCCCCTGCCATAAACAAGCTGTACAACAGAAGAAACTGTTGTAGAAAAGAGGAAGAACCCAGGATTCAAAAAACTCCCTCACCAGCCTCAGTAGAAAGCGGAGAGCCCTCATAAACTCTTCCAAAGTAAGTTATGAAAACAAAATTGCCAAAGTTTCCAAAAACAACCACAAGGCAGCCTATAGCTATGTCAAGAATCTAAATGGCAGTACTCAGATCTGCTCTGAGCTACAGCAGAATGGCACTAGATATACTGATCCCAAGGATATTGCCAATATCCTGGCAGATAGATTCAGTGCCAACTTCACCCCCATCTCACCCCCTAATGGGCCCATCTCAATACCTAAAGAATGCCAAATTCCGGTAATCACGGCCACTCAGGTAAAAACCGCACTCTCCAAAGCCAAGAATACAGTATCCATGGGACCAGACGACATCCCCGGCTGTGTACTGCATGAACTACAAAATGAACTGGCACCTCACCTATCTGTCATGTTTAATCATAGCCTCACCTCAGGCTTTGTGCCCACAGAGTGGCGCACAGCTACAGTGATCCCACTCCACAAGGGGGGATCCACTTTGGATCCCGGGAACTACTGTCCCTTCAGTTTGACGATCCTGATCTGCAAGGCCATGGAACCATTATCATGGAACTTATAAACAAAGACATTAGCAACCTTCAAACACTGGACCCCACCCAGTTTGGGTCGTGAAGGGCCGATCTTGCCTCCTGAACTTGATCGACTTCTTCGAATCAGTCTTCAGAGCCGTGGACAAGGGTAAGGTGGTTCACACAGCCTACTTGGACCTCACCAAGGCTTTCGACATTATCCCCCACTCTGGAATCATAGATAAACTTACTAAGCTGGGCATTAATCCCTATGTCACTCAATGGGTTGCAAACTGGCTTACGGACAGAACACACACTGTAAACGTAGCCAACTCCAAATCCAGCTCCAGACAAGTGACAAGTGGTGTACCGCAGGGTTCTGTCCTGGGACCACACTTGTTTGGCATCTACTTCTCTGAAGTACAGGCCAACACTAAGGGACTCTCGCTTACAAAGTTCGCAGATGACTGTAAACCTGGGAGCCATTATTGAATCCCCAAATGATGTGGATATACTACAAAAGGGCCTTACCAAAACAGATGCCTGGTGCCAGAGCCAAGGGCTCAAGCTACATGCCAAAAAATGTGTAGTTGTCCCCTTTGGGGAAAAAACACATACCTGTGAACTACCACATAGGTGGCAGTACACTAAACACCAAAAGTGTGATGAGACCTAGGGACACAGGTGGACAGTGGTCTCACCTTTGATAAGCACATAGCCACAACAGTTAGAAAATCTTTCTACGTGGCACACCGCATCACTAAGGGCTTTTCATCCAGAAAAAGGAGGTCATTGTCCCTCTGTACTCATCCCTCATTAGACACATTTTAGAATACAGTCCCCCCGTTTGGTATGTACTTCACAAGACATCTGCAACAACTAGAAAGGCTGCAGAAATACCTCACAAAAAGAATCACAGGCCTAAAGCAGATGCCTTATGCTGACCGTCTAAAGAAACTCCAGCTATACTCTGTCAGATATCGCCTACTCAGAGGCAATCTCTGCCTAACATACAAGGCCATGTCAAACCCAGAGTTGTAGGACATGTTACACTTGAAATCCCAATCCCTCCAAGCCACACGCTCCAGGGATCTTAACCTTGTCATTATGAAGAATAGAACATGCTGGAGGGATAGGTTGCTGACCCAGAGACTCCCCATACTCTGGAATAGGCTGCCCATACATGTCAGGCAGAGTGCCTCAATGGCCCTCTTCAAGAGCTTGACGATTGGATGGAAGATAGAAAATTCACCCCAGGGATCACATCAGTAGCCCTGCTAGACAGGGGTCCAGGAAAGTAAATATTTGTGGGAAGCAATAGCCAGGGAATCGTTATGGCTAGGCTTGTATAGGCCCTAGGGCCGATAGCCTAGTACCTACCTATGAACCTATAAGTAAATAAATAAATAAGTGGTAGCATTGTTTGTTTAATAATGCAGCTATTGTAGATACATGCTGACCTTGGCTGCTATTAGGTGGATAGCTATAAGTGAGGGAAGTGGTGGTTTTGTTAACGGGTGACAGTAGTTAAGTCCTGCTATTGAAAAGTCATTAGTTAAAATGAGTTTAAATGTATTACTTACATGTATTGTAGGCAGAAAGAACTATAGTTGTTTTAAGGTGAAATTCATAGACTTGGTGATCATTACACAGGGATAATACTCCAGGGTATGTACAGAAAAAGCCCAAAATGAGATTCATAGCAAACAGTTCATCAGAGCTAGATCTAACGTGTGTTAGAGGAGATGGAGTCTACCAATAGTATGGAGAAGTTATGCAGATATCATTAGGCATGAGTGCTGGTAGTGCTAATGCAGTTTAGAAACAGCCTTATGGAGCACAAATATGGCCTTGTAAAGCAACTGCAACCTTGAATCAGTGGCCACTGTGTCCTTCATCCAAGACACAGGGGGCTCATGGTCTCCTTGAGTGTAAATGTAAAGTTACTCCAGCTGCAAGGCAATCCCAAAATGAATGTATCTCAAGATAGGTAGAATTATACTGCAGGCAGTAAGCATGTGGCTGTATGCAGTTTGTGGCCAGACATATATGCAGTTTTATGCATATACATGGACACAGATTTGGTGAAAATATAAAAGAAAACATGTAAAACATTATTCCCATAGCGTGCCTCTGCTTGCTGGAGCACTGGTGTGGATTGTGTTTACTATAGAGAAGGCAAGTAATGGTGTAGAACATAGTAGCATACTGACATCACACACTGAGACGCAATCTGTAATGAGATGCAGATGCTACCTAGCATGCAGAAATAGGTAATGAGCTTCAGAGAGAGTCAAACATCTATGAACTATGTGGCCCATTCCTGTGCAAGTACGTGTTCCACATTAAACACAAATACTGAAGGTTTCTCAGATACACGTGTGTGTGTATAACTGTTTATATCTGTAACAAACTGATCAGATCCTCAGTTTTGTTACACTTTCAACATTTTGCGCACATCCTGCCATGCTCTGCATCCCAGACACATTTCTGTGGATTTTACCTTGCACCTTACTTTGCAATTAGTATTAGACATGCAGCACAACATCCTGTTTGCAAACATGACAGTGTACAGTGAACCCCAAACTCCACCACTAAAATTTGATATTACTCCTTGCATGGCATACAGGATGTTCCCTATGTCTTGCATCACAAACTTACAAAACAATGCCTGTATTGCAGCCAAAATGCAGGAGTGGGCTGTGTGTCTGTAGCCATGTTAATAGTGCAGCCATAGAGTAGCTGAAATTCTTTCTCACAAGCTGCTCCTGCATGCATATGCCATTATTTTTATGTCTACCAGGTCAGTGTGTTTAACTGTTTAGCTCCCCTCCCTACAAATGCACATGTGTGTGTGTGTGTGTGTGTGTGTGTGTGTGTGTGTGTGTGTGTAAATATATATATATATATATATATATATATATATATATATATAGATATATATAAATATAATATAATATATATATGTGTGTGTGTGTGTGTGTAGTTGTTATATAAAGTGATGTTACAACACCAGCTCCATTGTTTGACTGTTCAACACTGCTTCATATGTTCCAGTAGTCCCAGGCTTGGAAAGAAACAAGCCTCTTCTTGCTTTAATTTCAGCCTCCCCCTCCAATACATTTTATTAAAGCTCCCAACCCCCAAATCAGCTGCAGTCTTATTTAAATACTTTGTAGGCCACAGGCTGTGACATCATTCTCAGTATGTAGCCCTCTGTATCACACTATGCTTTTTACAGTGCAAGAACATATTTCATATTGAGCATCTTCTGTATGCCATACATTTCTTGATTTAGAGCTCGGTATGCAGTAAGTTTTCTGATTTGGATAAAAAGTTGAAGAATGGCACATTTGCAGTTTTGTTTTATGAAGTTTGCTCATTCACACATCAGACAGGCTCATCCTTGCATTTTGCTGTGCACAACGGACCATGTCTTTGAATCCTCCTGTCGGTAGACAAAATAAATCATATTGTAGTTGATAGTTTAAAAGACTTATAGTAGAAGGCCTAATCTCAAAGATCATTTCTGTTTCAGATTTCTACTTTTATTGTAGGTTTACTTGAAAGGGATTCAATCCTGAAGCAATAATTAATTCCTAATATGCTTCATAAGGTTTATACAGAGTATTGCTTATTTGACTGTATAGAATGAAACTTGATGTTTGCATTCCTGAGAAATGATGGCCAATTACTGTTTTGAAACTTCTGCTGGCCAACAAATTTACACAGAATCACTGTGGTTCTATCTTTTTAGTTATGTTATCATTGTCATCAGAGTTCCTTTGTTAGCACTTGTACATGTAGTTTAGAAAGCTGTACGTTCTACTTGCATGCTGAAATTGGTTCCAGATTGTAAATGCTGAATTGCATTGTTTGGTTTATGGGTATGGTATTGTGATGTGTGTCATCTTTTAGAGAAATCATCTGGGTGCTTTTATTTGCTTGTTGTGCTGTTTTGCTTAGGCATGTAAAACATTACAACATAAAATTTTCTGGTGTCTTCAGATTTCCCCACCCACTAAGTACTGTTCACCAGTTTAATAGTTTAATCTTGTCTGGTTAGTGTATGAATTTGCGCCCCACCTTCAGCCCTCAAGCGGAAGTTAGCATTGCTTAGCTGTCTTCTGTGAACTGACATGAAAAAAAAAAGGACATGAAAGAAGCCAAGTCCTTGTGTGTATCTATTTTTCCCGGTGCATGCACACACAGTTAGTTTATAGTAGCTGTGTGAGAACATGTTGCAAGAAAATGGAAGACAAAGCTTTGTTTTAAAGAAGGGTTCTGTAATTTAACACACACACAAAAGGGAGAGAGTGTGTCTGTCTTAAAACTGCTGCACATTCATTTGATATACAGTCCTGGACCCATTACTGTTTTCCTTGATTCTTTTACGACTGCAGTCTTTGCTTTGCCTAGTAGCAGTAGTTTAAAAGCTGAACTGGGCAAGATTATTAGTCTGACTTGAAGATCTGCCTGCTGTTTTTGATTTGCTTTGGTTTTCTCTTGAGAGTTTACAGTACTGTAGTGTGTAGCTAAGTTTTAGTTTGAAATATAAAGAAAAGATCCAAGCTTGGCATTCGAGCTGCTGCTGTCATTGTTTTTTGTTTTGATGGTCTGGTTCAACATAGACCCTTACTTTTCTTTTAAATTGCAGGCATGATCAGTCAGCTCCCAAACAGATAATGGCGGCCATTCTAGCTCTGAGACACCACCCATTCATTAACCCTTTAGGCTCTTCTTTCACCACTGATCTTGTAGGTAAAATGTGGCTACAGTAGGGGATATGCTTTTGAACAGCTAGTTGAAAATGCTGTTACGCATAGGGCAGCCTTTTTTTTAATTAAAAGCTTATGATCATGGTTTGAATATTTGTTATTTTTCAGTTTGGCCTTATAAGGCAGACTGGAAGTCTGAGGTTAGAATTATCAAAGCTGTAATAGATTTTTGTTTTGAAGGCCTGGAAAAATAGGTGGCCATTAATGTTGCTGTAGGCATTCTGGAGAACTGACAAAGAAGACTCAGATATGGGAGATGAAACATGATTCTTTTATCCTGTAGATACAGGTAAACATGATTCCTACAATATTTTGCTTTTCTATCAGTACTGTTTACTAGAATGTGAAAGAGAAACAGTGACTTGCAGAATATTGGTTCTTTCTGTAATGCATCATAGAGATATTATGTTACAGTCGTAATATATTCGTGCAGATACTGCATGGTAGTTAAATGTATATTTGTGTTTTTCCTTCTGTACTGCTGTTGCACACTGCAGTTTCAGGAAAGAAAAAATGCATTCCATTTCTCTGAACTGTTTTCACCTTTGATATTTGTGAGTGGTATGACAAGGCAGGCTACAGGAGTCTGGTAACAAGCATTTCCTGATGATATCATTCTTTAAGTTATTTTGCTATGTTTTTGTAGCTTTTTTTATGCAATTTAAGGAAAATGTAGTGAGAGTTTCCACATTTAAGCACAGTTGAACAAACCATAGGGCTCTTCTCTCTGTTTTCTGCAGCAGAGGTTTCCATAGCTTTATGTAGGGTGACCAGAACTGGCTGAAACCGGTTTGAAGCAGATTAGCTCATGAACAATGCAGTCACTGAGCTACAGTGGGATAGCTTCCTCCTTCATGGCAGCCAAAGCAGAGAAGCTTGCAGAAAGGTACCATCATCCCAAATCACTGTGATTGTACACTAGGCACACAGCACCGGTATGTGGCTAATGCAATAATAAAAAAAATTGTGTAGCTGTGCATTTTGTAGTCCTCTGGGTACTTGCAGTTCCTTCTGCTTGCAGCATGACAAACAAGCTGTAATTAACTGACACTTAATAAATTATTTTAGAGAGGAAGATGTTGTGATATATTTCTGAATTAGCTTAATGTGTTAATATTTCTGTAACAGACTTCTTATAATTTTCTTAGTTGTGTATTTGACAAAGAGCATCAGGATGGCATGTTCTTGCTGAGATATGATACTCCAGAAGTTATATAAATTTCTAGCCTTTGGTGGGTGGGCAGACTGCTTTCTTTAAAAGTTTTCCATGATAAGAATGTAAAAGATTACTTTGACTGTCATGCATTAAAAGGAAATGCTTTTAAAGGGTAGGGCAGTGCTCATTCATTCATTCATTCATCCTACAGGCCTGTTTGTTAGTTTGTTTTATCTGCTTTAGCAACAATGCCCAGATTACAGAGGGAGCAGCCTCCTGTGATTGTAACATCAGTGAAATTACAGAATGCTGTAAAATTATATATAAAGAAATTTTGGACTGAGTTTTTAAAGCAGCATGTAAAGGAAAATGGTTGCTATGATACAGGCCTGCTATGTTATAAAATTATTTATTTTGCAGATTGGTCAGCTGAACATCTGTGCAAAGAATTGCTGCCTTGCCAGTTAATTGAGGAGTCTCATATTTAGCCTTGTTTGATCCAGAGTGGACATTATAAGCCTCTATGCAGTACAGAGCTTGATCAAATACAATATGTAGACACTCGATTCAGAATTGTAAGCCCACATCCTATGCTGTGTAAAGTTACAGAAGCAGTTGTGATCTGTGAATTATGCAATCTGAGAACAACTGATTTGCCCTCATGCCTGCTGCTCAAATAATATTTTATAATGAGCAGTGTTGACACTACAGATTCACATCCATTTCATCACTTCCATTCTGAACATTGTACATAGCAGCTTCCTAACAGCTGGTGAGAAAGAAACGGATACAGCTTTTTTCTGTCTTGGCTTGGAGGGGCTCGGGTAGATTTGGGCCAAACAATAATATCCTGGAGTGCAAAGAAATCATCATGTGGGGCAGTGAGAAAGCTATCAGGAAGTGGCAACATTTAAATCACCATTTGAGGAGGACTGCTGTACCGCTTCAGAGCTTTTGGAAAAGAAAATGGTAGGTGTTTTGATTTGACCAAGTACTTCAGATTGTTTTGAGGAAGGAGGCCTTAGAAACTGCTTAAATTGTAGACGTGCAGCATGAAGAAAGGAGGCCATGTTAAGATATTGAAATAAAGAACTGTCTAAAATAACAGTACTAGCAACAGAAATGTACATTTAACCTTTTCATTTATTGTCTTTCAGAAAAGCTGTCCTTAATCCTTTTCATTTTCATTATTTTTAAAGTGCTGTGTGGCTTTTTGTCAGTGCACATTGTTAATCTGATATGAAAAAGGCCAGTACTGGTTTGATCTTCTTTGTCATGATTTTTTTTTTTTAATCTTGGTTTGCTTTTTATTTGAGAGAACTGGAAAATAACATACATTGAAAGGAAGTGTCACTGCTGTGGATAGTTAAAATGCATACATATTCATAACCCTTATTCATAAGAGTAAACATTTTGCTGCATACTATTGTTAGGGCAGCTCCACCACCAAGAATTGTTTATTGCAGCTTGCTGGATAAGTTGCAGTTGTGTGAGCATGTCTCTGTGATAATAAAATGCTAGAATCAGTCTTTTAGGTGAATTTTGTTGACTGTAGACATGACGGTGATGGTCAACATTTAATCAGCCTATGAAACTGAATGTCCTTCTTTCTCCCTTTTTATTTTGTGTGTGTGTGTGTGTGTGTGTGTGTGTGTGTGTGTGTGTGTGTGTGTGTGTGTGTGAAAGAGACTGATAAAATATTTTGTGAAGTAGTGCTTGGTTTATCATCTGTAGTGTCTGCATTTCTGAAGTGTCTTTCTGATTGCATCCAGGTCCAGGATGACAGCAGAACATGTCTGTCCTGAAGTCCTGGAATCAGTGTACAAGGTGTGAACTCTGGTTGCTGTTATGGCAGGCAGACCCATTTATACTAGTCTTCCAAGCTGCTGTGAAATTTATAAACTCCATTTAAGTGCAGAAAATTGCTTATTAAACCTTACAGCATTCAAAATATCCCCTGCTCAGTGCAGAGAGTAGTAACCAAGTTACACTATGACAGTACACTTAAGGCTTGTGAAGGTAATTTGCATTTGTGCTCTTTTTTTATTCTGTGGCTAGTCTGTTGATGGCTTGTAATTATAAAAGTAGGAGGTCCATCAGTAAGGACCATTCTTTTTCAACCACATCATTCATAGCACTGCTGACCATTAATGACCAGATCAGTAGTAGTCATTTTTTTATGTTCTGCCAGATCGGGAATGCTTGTATTTATGGACTATTTTTTCTGTTTTGAAACATGGTGTATGTACATGAGTTATTAGAATGTCTGGTCTTGAGAACACAATCTTGGATTCTACTTATCAGTTGGTTGTATCCCACCGTAGTCCCTTATTTATGTCGCTTTTTTGAAATCCACTGTCACTGTCTTTTAAAGTTGCCCATTCATTTCAAACTACAGCGTCATCATGGTAACCATATCCCACCCTCATTGTTGTCGCTGATTTTGTTTATCTCAGTTTTCAAAGGTAACTCTTCACTGCAGGTATAGAGCATTGTAAATTACTAGAATTTCAGCTATCTCTATGGCACAGAGAAAAAAAGCCCAGACTGCAGTCTAAGCTACATGGATTTTATTAGCATACCTAGTCTCTGAGAAGTTTGAAGGGAAGTTAGGAACTGAGCATTTTGATAATTTACCTACCCCTAGAAAAGGAAGTTTTTTTCCGAAAGTCTGTAAGTTCTTATTGGAATCTAAAACATAAATTGTACACAAGCATAGTTGCACATTGGGTGATGGGCTGGGCAGTGGATAGGTTGTAACAAAAAGCCCTTCATAGCTCTAAGGGCAGCACCATACCATGTCACCCTGGTCTCTCTGACCACTCTTCGCATGTCAATAAAGGATTTCCCTGCTTGAGGGGCCCCAGTTTGTAAGGGTTAAATCAGACAAGTTTCTGAGATTTTGTAATGGAAAATCGAGGGCTTTTTGACATGATTGATGACTGACAACTGTGGAGGGAACCAATAAAACTAAAAATAAAATAAAAAAATAATAATTGTAATTGTATTTGCTGGAACATTGCTGGGCAAGACATAATCTGTTTCGTACAGTGCAGAGGGTATTGAGACCTAAAATGAGTGGCACTGTCTATACTGGAGAAATATAGGCACCAGTTTACATATAACTGAACTATGGTGGCATTTCTGTAACTCCCTTCACATTAGGATGTCATATGTACAGTAAGCTTCTTCTTGTTAAAAGCAACTTCTTAATGTATATGTTGCTTTTTGAAGTTGCAGAGTATACCTATCGATCCCAAGTGTGTGTGTGTGTGTGTGTGTATCTAATATGTATTTGTATTTGTTTTTAATCTTAAGTTATTAGTTTTATATATGACATTATGCAAATCAACATGCTACTACATGTGCGCCAAGACTGAAAAATAAAAAAATTAAAGAAAAAATAGTTTTTTGCAGGGGGCAAGCCCCCAACACCCCCACTCCCCCTACTAAATATGTATAGTATCTCTGAGATCACCCGTTCTGAGAAATGTCTGATCCGTACCTCTCAACCTCTTAGAGCAAGACATCTCTACAAAGCCATAAATAATGGGAGTAAAAAGTCTGAAAAATATGCAAAATTTTTTAATATTGGTTTTACAAAGTAAAGGAACAGACTAAAAATAAAAGGCAAAAATCATTTGTTTAATTGACAAAAGCACCATTCGACAAAAGTAGAAAAATCCACATATATGTGCAATATTTGTGTGTTGTTGTTGTAGTATCTTTCGGCTTTTCCCAGTTAGGGGTCGCCACAGCGGAACTCCGGTCCACTAATGATTGGCAGTAGATTTTTATGTACCGAGTTGCCAGCCCTGACGCACAACCTTCAACAAAGGTACGCCCATTCACACATGTGTCCACACAGAAGACGCTTTAGCCGAGAATCGAACAAGACGTCTTACTGTGAGGCGACAATGCTACCGCAGCACCACCACCGCAGTTATGTGCAATATTTGTGTGTATATTCAGTTTTTTCTTTGTGTGTGTGTGTGTGTGTATGTATAATAATTATATTGTCATTTGTATAATTTATGAAGTGTATATATACTTTCAGTTCAATTCAGTTTTATTTATTTATTTACATTTTGGTTTCCTAGGTGGAACAGTGATAACAGAATGACTAATTCCAAGCTCAGCCTGGGTTACAATTATATTATAACAATGAAAAGCAGCAAACAACAAATATTGGTTGATGCGTAATAGGACAGATAGCTGTAACAACAAAAAGCAATAAACAAATATCAACAGAAGCTTAACAGAACAGGTACGTGGCTAATAGTACATGGGTATGAAAGCAAAAGAGTGGTAAAAGATGTACAAAGAAGTGGAAGCAGAGGCAAAGATTAATAGATACATGCGGTAGTATAGCTAGGGTGGGGTGAGAGGGTCAGCTGCCCCGGGCGCAAAGTGTTGGAGGGAGCGATCAGCCAGTCTGTCGCTGTTAAATGCTTACCCATTTTTAAAAGCCAGTATATAATTTTCTGTCAAACCTGAGTTCTGTGGCACTTCATGTGCGGTCTAAACTGTAGCTACTGCAGTTCAGAATGCAGTAGCGCTTGGTGTGCGGTCTAACTGTCTGTAGGAACTGCAGCAGCAGTTTGCTACAGTTTGAAAGGGGGACTTTTTTTTTTTATTTTAAAGTAAAACCTGAGCACGTAAGTGCTCTGTGCAGGGTATAAGCTGCAGCAACTGCTTGCTATATTAGGAAGCAAGCAGTTTTTTACAAGTTTAAAAAAACAGCAGCAAGGTTCAGAGATTTTATTCCATTGAAGAGCTGGGACAGGAAGGGGAGATCTGTATTTGGCTACCCTGCCAGTACAAGGAACGGACTTTTTTTTTCCCTTTTCTATTAAAAAACTGAGGCAGGATGGAGGGATTTAGGTGTGGTGTATCTGGTTGGTGTGCCAGTAGAAAGTGTGGATGTTGTTTTTCTGCTCTTCACTTGTAGAGGTGAGGGGGTGGGGCAGTACTTCATGGGACCGACACATGGTGCTGGTTCCACACTGTTTTACAGGATGCTGTTACAGATGTCAAACAACAAACTCTTGACGGAAAAACAGTGCACGTGAGCTGACAAGTGAATAATTAGTAAAGCATAGACTTAACTGAAACTGTATAGAGAGTAGGAGGTAATCAGAGATAATCAGAAAGAGGTGTCAAACTCATAAGAGCAAATTTATATTTAAATAATGTCCCCAGTTTCCTGATATTCACATTTGTGTTGATTAGTCAGGAACTGTTTGTATTTTGACATTAACTTGGGGTACCTTGTGGGGCAGGTGAGATTGTAAGGAATAGATTGCCACAGTTTAGTGGCAAGAGCAGAGAAATTGTGATCTGCAAAATGCAGTTTCATGGCAGGGGTTTGGAATGAATGCTCACCCAGCAGATAGGCTTCTGAGGCTTCAGGTTGAGATGGTTACAGTGAGTTTCACTGTGAGAAAAGATGAAGTGTCTTGATGGCTCAGTTTCAAAAGTAAGGAACGAAGTATGAGGTTAGCTGTACTTCGTTTGTATCAGGAACTGTTTTGCTTTGGCTAAAATGAGGCAGTGGTATAAATTTTGAGAGGAATTTGTAATGAAATGGCAAATTTTATTTGAAAGGTCTGCAAGGTGTTTTTATTTCAACTGGTGGCAAATAAAGTTAGGCCATATTAGAGTTAAGCAAGTGAGACATCTTTGTCTATGACACCCTGGCAGGAGCCTAGAGGCAATGTGAGATTTTTCTTTTGGCCCAGATTAAGTGGTAATTGATTTTTGGATCTCAGTTTTTAAATGTGTTCCTGATAAATGAGGGTTTGATCTACCCAATTTTGTCTCAAAAAGCGAGTTATTGTACTTTTGACTACCAATAAACAAATGCCTCAATGTATAATATTCTTGTAGTCGTGTTGAAACCTCACTGCTACTCGCATTTTAACTTCCTGTAGTGATCACTCTTCCACTTTCTTTTCTCTGTTTTTTTTTTCCTTTCAGACTTTTCATTTCTTATCTCAATGAAATCCTGAAGTCTTCCTTTGTTTTCGTTACTTCACAGAGATTTGTCATTCTTTCATTTCATGTCATCACTTTTGTTGTTCAGTTGAACTCCCACTCCTAATTCCTTACACACTTTCCATACCATAAGCCAGTTAAAGCATTTTTATTCTTATTTTCCTTTTGATATTCCATCATGCTAGAGCAAGGCAATAATAGATATATCCTCAAGTCGTATGGCGTTTCAGACCTCAGTAGTTTCTCATAGGTTCATAGGTTCATACTAGGCTATCTGCCCGAGGGCATTTACAAGCCTAGCCCATAGTTTTGTGGCTTACGCCACCCCTTTAGTATGGGGAACTATACCCATTATTTTGCTGTGCCTCTGTCGAGCAGTGACACTGAGGTAATCCCTGGGGTATATCTGCGATCTCCCATCCATTGGTCAAGATTTCTCTTGAACAAGGCCAGCGAGGTGCTCTGCCTCACATATACCGGGATTTTATTCCACAGCATAGGGAGTCTTTGGGTGATGAATCTATCCCTCCAGCACGTCCTATTAATAGCCGTGTCGAGGTTTAAGTCTCCCGCCCTTGTGGCTCTGACGGATCTAGATTTTTTGAGGTGAAGCATATTCATCAAATCTGGGTTTGACATGGCCTTGTATGTTAGGCAAAGGTCACCTCTGAGCAAGCGTGGCGACTGAATAGAGCTGGAGTTCTTTCAGTCGGGCAGCATAGGACAGATGTTTGAGACCCTTTATCCTTTTGGTGAGGAACTTCTGTGGCCTCTCCACCTGCTGCAAGTGTCGGGTCAGATACATTCCGAATGGGGCATTGTACTCAATCATTGGTCTGATGAGTGATAAGTATAGGGAGACTATGACCTCCCTTGATCTAGATGAGAATCCCTTCATGATAAGGTGGGCAATGTAGAAGGTCTTCCTAACTACTATAGCTACATGGGTGTCGAATGACAGACTACTATCAACCTGGGTCCCCAGGTCCCTGATAACTTCTTCTGTGCTCAGTGGATTGCCACCTATTTGGTAGCTAGGGGTAACCTTGTTTTTCCCGAAGGGTATGACTATGCATTTTTTGGCATTTAACTTTAGGCCGTGGCTCTGGCACCAGTTATCCGTTTCTGTGAGACCCTTCTGAAGGATATCTGTGTCAGATGTGTTTTCTACTATGGCACCCAGTTTGCAGTCATCTGCAAACTTTGTCAGCCATAACCCTCCTGTGTTTGCTTGTACTTGGAAAAGTAGATGCCAAACAAGAGTGGGCCCAGGACTGAGCCCTGTGGTACACCACTTGTGACAGGCTTTGAGTCTGACATGGCGCCAGCAACTCTGACCCTGTGGGTTCTGTCACTCAGCCAGTTTGCAACCCATCTTGTGATGTATGGGTTAACATTTAAGCTGATGAGTTTTTCAATGATACCCGAGTGGGGTATTGTATCGAAGGCCTTCGCCAGATCGAGGTAGGCTGTATGGACTGCCTTTCCCTCATCAATGGCTTTGGTGACTGTTTGAAAAAGTCAACCAAGTTTAGAAGGCATGATCTGCCTTTGACAAAGCCAAACTGGGATGGATCCAAAGTCTGCAAATTCCCTATGTCTTTATTTATGAGGTCCATTATGATCCTCTCCATGGCTTTGCAGATAAGGCTTGTCAAGCTAATGGGCGGTAATTTCCAGGGTCGGTGGAGGCACCGCCTTTGTGAAGTGGGACCACAGTTGCAGTCGCCACTCCTGGAGTGCGTATCCAGAGGTAAGACTATGATTAAACAGCTGTCCTAGCTGTGGGTTTAATTCCTCGTTGAGTTCGTGGAGCACACAGCCGGGGACACCATCAGGTCCCATGGATGCTGTGTTTTTGCTTTGGAGAGAGCAGTTCTCACTTGGGCGTTGGAGATGTTTGGGGGCTGCAATCGCTTGGTATAGATATCTCTCCTTTTGGGGAGGGGAGAAGTTTGCACTGAACCTGTCAGCCAGTATGTTGGCAATGTCTGTAGGATCAGTAATCTTCACATCATTTTAAACTAGTTCTGAGCATATCTGGGAGTTTCCTCCCAGGTTTCTAACATAGCTAAAGAAGGCCTTATGATTGTCTTTTGAGTCTTTAGCTATTTTTCTCTCAAAATTTGCTTTGGTTGATTTTATGAGAGCTCTTAGTTTTTTACTTATAGTGATCAAGGGTGTCTTACCTTTTAAGGATTTTGCTCTATCTTGTAGTAGCTTCCTCCTTTTGTTGTAGAGTTTGTTTATGGCTGGGGTCCACCAGACTGGACGCTTGCCTTTGGTACAAAGAGTCTTTGTTTTGCTTGGGATTGCCTTATCCATGCAGTCCTGCAGGTGCTGGTAGAAGGCATTTGTAAGTGATTCAGCTGCTTGAGTACTGTTTTCCGCTGGCTCGGGGCCTTAAAGGAGACCACACTAGTCTTTAGAAGTGTGAAGTCGGCTTTCGAGAAGTTCTTTACTGTGGTCTTTTTTATTTCAGGTGGGGGTGGGATGAGGACCTCCAGCGAGATTAGTTTGTGATCTGATCTCACCAGTGAGGGGTATACTTCCGGTGTTGAACATTGTGCTCCCATGTTCGTGATGATGAGATCAAGTATGTTTTCTCCTCTTGTGGGGATGGTGACTAGTTGTTCCATGGCATTTGAGTTTATGAATTCCAGGAACTTTTGGGCTAGGGTGTTTGGGCTTGAGTAGTGTTCCCAGTCTATGCTTTGGTAATCTTCGCAGATTTCAGGATCATTTGCATTATTCCTGTAACCTCTTCTGCATAATTCTGGTATCCTCCATGTTCACCTTTTTAAACACTATCTGTTCATAGATATAACTTATTGGTTAAATATGGCCTTTGAAGGTTTAGATTGCTGATCATTGACTACATCCTTCCGTAGTCACTTTCGCTAAGCAGTTTTCCTGGATTTTTTGAAGAAGAGTCTTTTAACTTTTCATAGCTTTGGTTTCCTTATTTTCATTTACAGATTCATATACTCCAATGCTAGAGATTTTGTCTTCACTAGTTAGGCTTTCCATTTGAACTTTAACAAACAAGCAAAACTATTAGGTGCAGGTTCTTCTTTTATCAAGGTCAGCCAGGATTACTCCATGGTTATGTAACTTATATACTATGTATATGTAGACTGGCAGATCAAACCTAGGGTTACATGATGAAAAACATTAACAGCTCATTGTCTTAATCTTCTGTAGTACACTGGGTATTGATTAATCCTTTGTAACCACATATACTGAAAGAAGTTTTGTCACAATCATATATGAAGGAGCAAATGTCAAGGATGTCCTCTTCAATGGTCTCTTGGTTAGTTTCATCTACTCTGTCAATTGCAACTCAGCAGAATTTGAAGGATCTTGTTCTTTGAGATGTCCATGTGTCCATTCTGATGAAGGAAAAGATGTAATGTGCTGGATTAGCAAGCATTCTTATTCGTAAATATCACACTTTTTTAATGTTTACAAGTTGCTTGCCTTTGTCTGCAGAAGGTATTGTGTTTTTATATAACTAGTAAGCAATCAGAGTGTCTGTGGCTGTCGTACTACAACCTAAGACTGATTGGCATTGTCTTTGTTTTTTTGGGGAAGGACTTGATGTGGAAAACTGCCTAGTCAACATTCCAGTTGTTACACTTGAAGATGTCATACAGAGAAACTTCTCGCCTGTGGTCTACTTTATTAATAGAAAGATGGTAGCCTTTGAAAGCTCCACATGGAGGGTGATCAGCTGGACGGTAGATCACATTGTTCCAAGCATAGGTTATAGCACTGCCATAAAGATATACTCTCACAGGGTAGTTCATTGTCTGTCCTTTCAAAAGTTAAGGCAGGTTTTAAACTGACCCCCTGATCTCTGCAGATGCTGATCTCATCATCTGCTTTTGAGGTCTCAATCCCCTACCAGTCTTCTGTTTTTGCAGAAGACAAGAACAAGGATGTGTACTTCTGCCTCTCACCTCGAAGTGTTATTTTCTGAGGGTCTGGCTTCCTCCACCATCTGATTAATCAGTGGGAGCTCAAGGCCAAATAACCTGATCCCAGGGTTCAGCCTATAGAGGCACACAGCCAGATATAAATAAAACTTGAGGTCAGGACTTCTCCTTTTGGGACATTTCCTCAGGCCTCATCTGAGGAGATTGCATCAGGTATCCCATGCTAGAGCTTATGTCTCAGGGCTTGGACAGAAAACAAATATTTAACTTCTAGTGGCAACTAGAGTCATGGGTGTGGGAATGCATACTTGGAGAACACATTTTTAAACATATTTTTAATTTATTTGAAATAGGACATCTTGACCCAGGGACCCTTTTTCAGTTAAAACCTGTACAAAAGTAGTTCAAGACATAGAGTGGAACTAGTACAGGGTAACAGCCTTTGGGAACATTATAACCAGTCCCTGGAGAAATAGGCTTCCCTCATCCCCTGCACCAGAAAGGAACTCTTTTGGTGGGACTTCCTGTGGCATCCTTAACCTTGGGCCTCCACTTACCATTCTAGACCCAAGCCAAGCACTGGTTACTAATGCCTTGGATTATGCATTGTGGTCATACTCTGTAAAGATTTCTCTGAGTTCAGGGCAGGTAGCCCAAGTATACAAATGACAGTTGTATGTCTTCTAGGCCTTCAGGTCTACACTTCTACTAAGGACTTTTCAGAAGTGGAGATAATACAATTTAAACATGGTAAATCAGCAAGAAGTGGTTCACTGTCCTTTCTCCTTAGTGCAGGTGGCCATGCAACTTTAGGATATGGCCACAGCCTGGACTTCACCTGTAACCAAAAACACTGTGGCACACTGTCAGAGTAGGCTCATGGGACAGTAAATTCTTCTTCAAATGGCAAAGAAGTGGAGTGCTACAAAGACAGGATCGGTCTGCATGTCCAGACAGTAACCCACCTAGTATGTTCTGCTTTCTGAATCCCTCCCTGTAGACAGTGAAATTAGGGGCTTCTGTGTGTTTCCCATCCTACTCATTCCAAACGTCCTTATGATGGCAAGGCTTATTCTCATGACCCTGCACTGACCAGGACATGTACGGTTCTCTCAACTAGTCCACATACGCCTAGAACACCTGATAACCCTGTCTGTCCTTTGTCCTGGAAATACTTTGTATTAGTAGCCTTCACTTCTGTTGGGGGGACCTCAGAACTTCAGGCCTTGATCATTTCTGTCAGGAGGATCTCAGAACTTGATAAATATGGGGCTGAACACATTTTTCCACAAGGACTGGGTGGTACTTGGGAGAAATCATTCTCATGTGCTTAGGTTCCTTGAATCAATCAGTTTAGCTCACTGTCTTTCAGTCCAGTCCACAGGTGTAAGGCAAGAGGATTCTATACAATATGGATATTTGCAAACAGCTGAGATATATACAGACACTGACACTACTAGGACTTAAGACTCTTCAGTTAATATTTTTTCTCTCCCATGCCAAGATGCAGAGTAGAGCAGTGCCCAGATAGACTTTGTCATAGTGTTTAACAATTTGCATTTCCTGCTGTTATGACCACCACGATAAATGTATTTATTTTTTTTTTACTTTGTTTTGTGTTTACTGTGAAAGTCTGACTGATCAGAATGTCCTATGTCCATCTCGCCTTCCTTCTTTCTGGTTCTCGGCCACTTCTAAAGCTCGAAGAGTCCTTACTGGCTCAAGGCTAACTCCTTATCCCAGCATGCTTAGCGGTAGCTACCCAGATCTCGTTTACCGCTTGCAGCATCGAGATAGTCTTCTGTTGGCTCAGGCTAAGTAGTGAATTTTTGTATCAATATTTGTTATTGTTTAAGGCTAATTTCCTTTAGAATTTAGTGTTTTCTCTTCTTTATCACCCCTGTCCTCGTTGCTGTTTTTGCTGCTGTTAGGCTGTTGTTTTCTATCAGCCTTTTCCTTTGTGTTGTCGGCAGCCCGCTTTTATTGAGGTTTGTTCTCTTGTCCTATTTTCCCTCCTTGCTACCTAGGGAGAAGCCGTTTTAGTTAGAGGCCTTCTCCCTTTGGGAGCAGTAGGCGTTTAACTTAGAGGCTACCCCTCCTCTTCTGCCCCTCTTGTTTCTTCTTCTTCTTCATCAAAAAAACCTTTTTCCAGTTATTAGTCTTTTTTTGTTTTGTGGTGTTTATAATGTCCAAAGACATTCCTAAGCAGTCAGGATTTAAAAAAGTGCGACTTGTGTTGCCAAAAAATGCCCCTTACGGACGGGCATACAAGTTGTGTGTATTGTTTAGGTGCGGTCCACCTTCAGGATTCGTCCTCTGTTTGCCATGCTTTTAGTGCATGTGTTTTGCAGGAGAGGCACAACAAACTTATTTTGAGAGGGTTATTGAAACCTCAGGTTGAAGTAGCATCAGATACTCAGCCCGCTAAAAAATCCGATGACAAACTGTCATCTTCATCTGTTCCATCTTTGGTGCCAACAAAGTCAGAATCAAACTCCTTTGAACCTTCAGAGCAGATTGTTGGCTCCAAAAAGTCCTTGTCTCCGGCGGCTCCATCTGTGGCTTCAGAGCCGTCCCGGACTCAAAAGAGATCGAGATCTCCTTTGTTGGACCCAGTGAGATTTGTCCATCAGTCTCCACTTTTGCAGTCAATGACAGGTAGTCACTGGTCCTCTGCCCACTCCTCTCGATCATCCAGGAGTTTATCAGATGATGATGTGGAGAGAGTGGTGAAGAGGCTTCTCAAGACACGGGTATTTGCTCAATTGTTGTTTGGCCCAGACCAGAAGAAAGTGGCGGCGTTGTCCGATCCAGTACCTGTCTCTATTCCGCCTCTGACTGCGTCCAATTCGGAGCAGGAGTGCATGGAAATAGTAGTGGTGGAACCGTTGATTCCGACAACCCTTGCCTTGTTGGTTCCGACATCCACTCCAACCTTCTCGATAGTCTGCACTGTCGAGGGGTCTGGGTGCCGAGACTCTCTAGTCGGCTCCTAGGGGGAAGTGGCATCGGACCCTTGTCCAACCCGGCTCTCCCCCTCAGAGCCTCGGCACAGGTGAGTTCGGCCCCCACATCTGCCTTGGAACCATCGCCTTTGGTGCGGAGGAGGTTTCCAGGCTCCTCGGAGCCAGAGCCTCCCTCCGTTCTGGACCGCGGTGCCCTTGAGGTGATGAGGAGTGTGCTGTCTACCGAGACAGCTCCACCCTCGGCTCCATTGGCTCCGTCCCCATCGATACCGGTGTCTACCTCGGATCTTTCTCACCATCCCAGGTGTAGGGAACCAATGCCCCAGGATGCCCCACAGGGTGATCCCTTTTCTTCCAAGACCTCTCCTGAGCATGCCTCAGAGGAGGTTCCCAGGAAGAAGAAATGTAAGAAGCAGCATGTGGATTCCCCTGAGTCCATCACTTCTGACACAAACTTGGATGACTCGGAAGGGTCCCCATGGTCCTTCTCTGAAGATGTGTCATTCTCGGACATCCTTGAGATCCTTAGGCAGAGGGGAAACTGGAAGTCCCTTGCCCCTTCTGAGGACGAGTCCGTCTAGCTGGACACGTTTGGTTCCTGACCCTCCTCCTCCTGGGTGTCTCCGCCTTTCGATCCACTTTTGTCTTTAGTGAGTCGAAAGGCATGGAGTGCTCCAGAAACCATGGAGCCCATTCTGAGAAGGCCTAACAAGTTCATGACTGCACTAGAGGACAGGACTTTTCTCTCTAAAGGAGTGCCAGTTGATGCTATGTTGGTGTTAGCAGCCACCAAGAAGGAACTCGCAGTGACTTCCTCTTCTGTCCAGCCACCAAACAAGGAGTCTAGAGCCATGGATAGATATGGGAAGAGTGTTTTCTCTTCAGCGGCCTTTACTCTTCGGTCGCTAAACTATTTGACGCATTTCACAATACTTCATAGTTCTCCTTAAAGAGCTGAGAGATACCCCCCAAGATCCTTCAGCTGAGGGAATGGCTTTCAAGTCGGCTAACCAGCTAGTGACCCTAACCTCCATTGTTAACTCCTCCATGCGCCTGATTTGTTACGCAGAAGATGGAGCGAGTAGGGCTGCAGGCACAGGAATGGCTCTTCGCAGACACTCCTGGATGCGCCTTTGTAATTTGCAGAGCCTTTTAAGTCCTCCTTCACAAATGCCCCCTTTAACGGCTTGGCCTTGTTCGGGCCACAAGTTCGAGAGACTCTTACCAGGAGTGAACGAGATGGCAAAACTCTCTGCTGTAGGGGTCCATTTTTCCACTCCATCCCAGCCTTACCCCAAAGGCCAAAAGAGTGGCAAAATGTGGTTCCGTAAATCCCAGGGAGCTTCGCCGGATACTCGTGGAGATAATTTCCCCAGGGGCAGAGGGGGAAATAATAATGGGAGACGCTGACCTCATGGCAAGGGGGTTCTGGAACAGGGCAACAGGGATACATTCTCCACCAGGTCCTTTCAGAATCCCTGAAGGGTTGCCCGGCTGCTCACCTCTGGAGGCAGTCGGGGATAGAATATCACTGTACCCAAGAGCCTGACAAGATATAACAGAAGACATGTGGGTACGGTGCATAATATCCAGGGGTTATAAAATTCTCTTCTCTCAAACACCTCCAAGAAGTCAAAAACCATCATTCCCAGATGTTCCACCCAGTCTTCGGGATTAAGCAGCCTTAGAAGTAAAACTTTTGCTGCAAAAAAGAGCCATTCAGGAAGTCCCCGCAGACCAGATCGAATCCAGAACTTACTCAAGGTTCTCTTTAGTTCTGAAAAAGGCAGGGGAACTGGAGACCAATTCTGGATCTCAACAAATTAAACGGGTCAGTAGAGAAGACCAGGTTTCATATGGTGACACTGCAGTCCATTCTACCCTTTTTGGGTCAGGACAATTGGATGTGCTCTATCGATCTTCAGGACGCGTACTACCATATAAAAATGGAGAGGCAGTTCAGGAGACATTTACACTTCGGCTGGGAGCCAGTCATTACCAGTTCAGAGCTCTGCCCTTTGGTCTCACCACAGCCTTCAGGGTGTTCACCAAATGCATGGCAGTAGTGACTGCTCACCTGAGTCATTTGGGATTCCAGGTGTTTTCCTTATCTAGACGACTAGCTCCTCACTACCACCACCGAGCATCATCTCTTAAGGGCCAGAAACCACACAATTCACACTTGTGCACATCTAGGAATCACAATAAATTACGAAAAATCTGCCTTGTTGCCCTCTCAGTGTATTACTTTCATAGGCGCTTAACTAAGTACAAGAGACATGATAGCCAGGCTCCCACAAGAAAGGGTGCTTGCCATTCATCATCAGGTCTCCCTTCTCTTGTCAAAGTAGTTTCAGCCACGGTTAGTCCTAAAGGTCTTGGCGTTGATGGCGGCTGCCATTACTCATTACCTTATGAGGATTTTGCAGTGGCTCCTCTTCACTCAGTGGTCATATCAGGATCTACCAATGTCACACATGATCTTAATCACAGATGCTTGCAAGAAAGATCTACAGTGGTGGCTTCATTCCCCCCAGTCACTCTAGGCAGACCCTTTGTAGCCCCTCGTCCAGTAGCCACAGTGACCATGGGCGCTTCCCAGATAGGGTGGGGGGGGCATTATCTGGGACAGACAGTCCAAGGAACTTGGCAACCTCATGAATACCATTTGCATATCAATGTCCTGGAGATGAGAGCGGTGTTATTAGCATTGCAAGCACTTCAAAACTCTCTTCCTTTGGGCCATGTAGCAATTCAGATGGACAACATGTCAGTAGTGTGGTACATCAACAAGCAGGGCGGAACCAAATCTTACCCCTTGTGTCGAGAAGCCCTTCGAGTATAGCAATGGGCGATTTCCTCTCAGCATTTTCTGGTTGCAGCGCACATCCTGGGGAAGTCCAACGTGATAGCGGACAAGCTCAGCAGGGAAATTCTCATGCCTCACAAGTGGTCTCTGAAACAAGATGTGGCGGATATGATCTTCTGCAGATGGGGCCAGCCATGCTGCGATCTTTTCACCTCACAGCTAAACAACAAATGCAACAGCTACTTTGCCATAGTTCCTCCACCGGGACAGTCACCCAGAGATGCACTTATCCACGATTGGCCCTCCAGGATTCTTTATGCCTTTACTCTAATTCCAAAAGTTCTTCAGAAAGCAAAGTTGTTGAGTCACAAGCTGATCCTCATTGCCCCTTACTGGCCTCGTCAGATCTGGTTTCCGTTCCTTTGGCATTACCTGCAAGAGGAGCCTTTTATTCGGGACCCGGTTCCAGATCTCCTGACACATCAGTCGGGTGCTCTTCATCCCTCCATTCAAACTGTCAAGCTGACAGCTTGGTTTCTCCACTTCCAGGCTTCCGGATATCTCACCTATGGTCTAACATATTCTAGTCTCTTCTCACAAACCAACTACTAGAAAACTTTACACTACTAAATGGAAGAGGTTCTCTTTCTGGGCACAACAAAATGACATTGATCCCTTTACAGCATCAATTTCAAAAATGTTAGACTTCCTGGCCGAAACCTTTGAGAAAGGAGCAGCAACTGCTATGATTCGAGTTCAACTGGCTGCTATTTCCAATTTTCATGTGGGTATTATGGGTTCTAATGTCATGTCCCACAAGCTATGTAGAGACTTTTTAAAAGGTGCTACTCTATTAAGGCCTTCTTTCCAAGAATCTCTCCATCCTTGGGATTTAAATTTAGTGCTAACAGCTCTAATTCTCCCTCCCTTTGAACCACCCGCTTCTTGTCCTCCTAAATTCTTATCATGGAAGACCCTTTTCCTGATTGCAATTACATCAGCTAGATGGGTTTCCGAGTTACAGGCACTTTCCATCCGCCCTCCTTATATGATTTTTCAGAAGGATAGAGTATCTCTAAGAACAAATCCTTCCTTCTTACCAGAAGTCTGTTCAGAGTATAATTTGAATGAGTCCATTGAACTCCCTGTATTCTTTCCAAATTATGGCAACAAGGCAGAGTATAAGCTACATCAATTGGATGTCCACAGGCAGTTACGATTTTATCTTCAAAGAACCAAGGACATCAGAAAATCAGATCAGCTGTTTCTATTCTCACAGAGTAAGCAAGGCTCACCAGTTTCCAAAGTGACCTTGTCGAAATGGCTGTCCGATACTATCACTTATGCTTATGAGTCTCGGAAAGTGTCTGTCCTGGGAAAGGTAAGGGGACACTCTACTAGGTCCTTGGCTACCTCCATAGCTTTTCAAGCCAAGCTTCCATTAGATACTGTTTGTGCAACAGCAACATGGGCTACTTCCCATACCTTCATTAATCTTTACAAAGTAGACATGGCCTCTCAGAACAGGGCATCTTTTGGTTCCACGGTTCTGAAGTCTCTTTTTCAGTGGGCCACCCAGGATTTAGGTTCTGGGGATGCTGTCCCAACCAGAAAAAAGGAAGGTGAGATGGACAACATAACATAAAGAAGTTATGTTCTTGCCATAATGTTCCATGTTTGTTGTCCTGTATCTCACCTTCCTTCCTGCGTCCCTCTCTCCTTCCCCTATCCTGGATGATTGAGAGGAATTTCCTTTTTTGGCTGAGTTTCCTTTGCTTTTCAACTATTGGTATAGTCCTTGTCACCTTTGTTGTTCTGTTGTTTTAGTACAAGGAAGCAGTATTGTTTAGTTACCTCCTTTATTTGGTAATTTATAGATGTTCATCGTGTTACACTGTTGCAGTCATTACACTTGGGTTATCCTGCCATCAGGCGGTCCCGCAGTCGGCCAGAGTTCCAAAGTCTTGGTCTGACGTCGGTTGCTGTCGCTTCTTCCCTGGCGTAAGTGCACCAGGGGTATATAAGATGCATCCGACGCCATTTTCTTCAGTCTTTCTTGCTGCGCGGTGCCCGAAGCAAAAGCAGTTTGCAAGTGCCGGTTGGCCAACTCCTGAGATTTTCGAAGTCGAATTTCAGATCCGAAGTCTTCAATAAAGCTAAGTACCCTGTTGGGGAAACTTTTTTCTTGCCTTAGACTGATGTCAGAAAAAGTTAATTATTGTATTTCTTGTGGGAAGCAAATACCTCATAAGGACTTCCACTGTTACTGTATTCCATGCCTAGGCCCTGATCACGACGTCACTAGTTGTCGGTTTTCTGCTAGATTTAACAAACGCACTATAAAACGATGTTTTGATTTTGCTTTGCACTACTTTGGCCGAAGGTTCAATTATACAATGCTGTCGGAGCAACCGATGACCGCAATTCATAAAAAACATAAAGACAGGCATCCGAGGTCCAAAACTGACGACGAAGCCTCTTCTAGGCCAGTCGCCGGTTCTCAGTGAGGTGCTTTCGCAGCCCCTGAAACCCGCCACCTCAGAGCCACAGGCCGCCTCCAACTCCAACAAGGAGACAACTAGGCCTCTGGAAACTCAAGGTATTGGGCCTATGGAAACTAATCCCTCGGATGGGTCTGGAGCCGCTGAGCAGGCATCGGCTTCTGAGGGTGTTTTCAGACCTTCACAACTTAACCATTAAAGCAACAGCCAAGACAAAAACACCATTAAAGACAAAGAAGCAAGTACAGCATTCTCCAGTGCAGTCCTCCATGCCTAAGAAACAGATGCTCAAAATGGCCAAAGACCTCATTACTCTAATCAGGGGTGTTCCCATCCCTCTCCTGAGAAAAGGCCTAGGCAGGAATACAGACTATGATTCCTCTGATCAGGTTTCCATTTCCTCTGATTCCTCTTCAGACCAGGGATACTCTCTTCCCCCCTATGAGGACTCTGATGCTGAAGAATCTATCCCTTCAGCCTCTCCTCCTGAGGATTACTCTTTTGGGGAAACTTTACATACCATGAGGGAGCATTTCCATTGGGAAAGTCAGGATTATTCAGAATCCAAGAAAAGACTCAGGGATTTCCTTTTATTGCCTCAGTACAGGCCCCTTGCTATTCCACCTGTGTTAGATATTGTGGATGATGTGTTATCTGAATCCAGCTTATCTCCTGATTCTTTGCCCCCTGCACCAGCCAAGCCAGATAGGTATTACAGAGTCCCTGACTCTCACAAGTTTCTTTATAAAAACACTTCTGCTGACCCAGAAACCATTTCCCAGGGTCCCAAAGGGGTTAAGGCTTCCATTGCAAAAAATCCAGTCCCCTCTGACAGAGATTCTAGAGCATTGGATAGATGGGGGAAGAAAGTTTACACTTCTGCAACTTTAGCAGTAAGGGCTTTAAACTGCCAGTTTCACATGCTTAAGTACCAACAATATTTAATGGCTCAGTTAAAACAGAAAATGCTTACAAGCTCAGAAGCTCCTGACTATAAAGAAGTGCAGGATTTATTGCATGCAGTTGAACAGGTGGGAAAACATACTCTGCAATGTGGTTTTGATTCTTTAGAGGCCTCTTGTAGAGCCGCAGTTACAGGTTCTATGATTCGAAGACATGCTTGGTTAAAAGAACAGAATTTACCTGATCATGTTAAGGCAAAATTATTGGATGCTGCTTTACAGCATGATATCTTGTTTGGTGTTAAGGCAGAAGAGGTGTTAAAGAGAATGGAGGACAAAGCTAAATCTATGCACAGTCAAAGATTTCTTACAGGTACAGCCACCTCGATTTAGCAGAAATTGGCCTACAAAGAATTGGTCCTTTCCAGTGTCAGACAGGCCACAGAGAGGCATATACAGACGCCCAAGAGGCAGATCTCAGCCCCAAGGTTCTTACAGACAACGACAGTGGGGTACCTCAACCCCAAAAGGAGGTGAGGACAAGTCTCAACCTTACAGGAAACAGTCCCAATGACTTCCCCCTTCGTATGCCAAGCACTTCCCTTTTGGCAGCTCCCTTAGGGGGGAAACTAGCACTTTTTTCTCAAAATTGGCAAACAATCACCCAAGACAAATGGGTTCTGAATATTGTGTCTCAGGGTTACAGGTTCCACTTTCACACTTTACCAAGGCTAAAAGGAATGCCAAACCTGCCACAAAATCAATGGGCAGAGGCTCAAAAACAAATTTCAGCCCTCATGGACATGAGAGCTATTCAAAAAGTACCACAGCAGGAACAAGGACAAGGATTTTACTCAAGACTCTTCCTAGTCCCCAGAAAGGACAAAGCCTGTAGACCCATACTAGACCTTTCAACTCTAAATACTTACCTGGATGTTCCAAAATTCAAAATGTTGACACTACAGCAGCTTCTTCCCATGCTGGGTAAGAAGGCTTGGCTTGTTACTTTGGACCTCAAAGAGGCATACCTGCATGTCCCTATCAGACAAGATTGCAGAAGATACCTCAGATTCAAAGCTGGTACAATGCACTACCAATTCTCTGCACTGCCGTTTGGCTTATCTACTGCGCCCAGGGTCTACAAAGTGCCTGGCACCAGTAATTGCATTTTGCAGACAAAAAGGAATTCAAATATATCCATACCTGGATGACTGCCTCATTCAAGCAGAGAGAAAGGACATTCTTCTAAAGCATCTAGCATTTGTAAAAAGGTTGCTAATTTCTCTAGGGTACACAGTAAACGAAAAGAAGTCAAAACTAGTGCCCTCACAACAGATAATATTCCTGGGTGCCAGCTTAAATACAATGGCCCAGATGGCTTATCTCACGCCAGACAAACAAGGACAACTGACTCAATATTTTCAATTGCTGGCAAAAAAATCCCATCTCCCTGCAAGAAAAATTCTGCAGGCCCTGGGATTCATGGCATCCTGCATACTACTAATTCCATATGCCAGACTGCATATGAGGAAATTACAATGGTACCTAAAAAGTGTTTGAACTCAACACTGTCACAGTTTAGAAAAAGTAATACCAATAATTCCATGCCTACAACAGGAGTTTCGATGGTGGGCACAGGCATGTCACCTCAACAAGGGTCAGCCTTTCACTCTACCCACAGCCAGGCAGACTCTAACAACAGATGATTCGGATTATGCCTGGGGAGCACACATGGCAGGAAAATGTATTAAGGGCAAGTGGACCACAGACCAAATGCATCTTCACATCAATCAAAAAGAGATGTTGGCTGGGCGCCCTAACAGCTTTCAAGGACCTTCTGCATCCAGGACAATTATTATTAAAGACAGACAACACCACAGTAATGTGGTACATAAACAAGCAAGGGGACACTCATTCTTATCCCCTATGCAGGCAAGTCATGACCTTGTGGAACACAACTCTAACTTATCAAGTTCATCTGCAAGCACAATTCCTGCCAGGAAAGAAAAATACTCTGGCAGACGATCTAAGCAGAAATATCATGGACCCTCACGAATGAAAATTGAATCCACAAATCTTCAGCATGGTAACGCAAAAATGGGGGTGCCCAGACATAGATCTTTTTTGCCTCCCCACTGAATTGCCAACTACAAAAATTCTGCACAAGGACTTACCACACACAAGCATGGAAAGTGGATGCTCTTTCGTTCAGCTGGAAAAGCCTAAAAGTTTATGCCTTCCCACCACTGCCTCTCCATTCAAAGGTACTCCTAAAAGCCAGACAAGAAAAACCACAGATGATCCTGATTGCTCCAGATTGGCCAAGCCAGCACTAGTACCCAATCTTAAAGAACTTAGCTCAAGGCCCACCATAGATTTTGCCTCAAATTTCACAACTTGTGACTCAACAAAACAATCAGATCCTGCACGGTCAGCTCAAAACCCTAAACCTGGCTGCATGGCAGATTCATTAGTCAAACAGGCAACACCTCTCTCTAAAGCTGTTATGGATGTCATTTTGGAGGCCAGGAGGCCTAGCACCAGGAAATCTTACTCAGAAAAATGGAAGAGATTCTGCGCCTGGAACCAGGCTCAAAGTCTTGACCCTCTTGTCCCAAACATTCCTCAGATTTTACAATCCTTAACTGAGATGCTGGGCAAAGGCCTATCCTTCTCATCAATTAAGATCCACGCCTCTGCCATTTCAGCTCATTACAACACGGATCCTCCTTTATTCTCTCATCCCTTGCTAAAGCAGTACCTCAGAGAGGCTAAAAACATAAGACCACCCCGGAGAGCACCAACACCAACTTGGGACCTCAATTTTGTTTTGGAAAAACTGACCTTGCCACCTTTTGAGCCAGCCAATACAGCCAATCTAAATGTTTTATCATGGAAAACAGCTCTGCTCCTGGCAGTAACTTCAGCACGAAGAGTCTCAGAGCTACAGGCATTAATGGCAGTGGAACCTTTTATAATACTTCATCAGGACAGGGTTTCTTTAAGGACAAACCATACCTTTATGCCAAAGGTGGTATCTAGTGTGGCTCTTAACCAAACCATCCATTTGCCAACTTTTTATCCAAACCCCCAGAATAAAGGGGAGAAACTTCTGCACTCTTTGGACATACACAGGCAGCTATGCTTCTACTTGGACAAAACAAAAGCTTTCAGGAAAACTGAGCAACTGTTTGTAGCATATGCTGCAGGATCACAGGGCAAGGCTATCTCAAAGCAGACTATTTCCAAATGGATAGAACACTGTATTTGTTACTGCTACACACAGCATGGAAAATCAGTCCCTAATAACATTAGGCCACATTCTACCAGAGCAACAGCCACTTCAACAGCCTTTCTCAGAGGAGTACCAACCAAGGAAATTTTGGAGGCTGCAACTTGGAGTTCAGTGCACACCTTTACCAAGCATTACCAGTTGCCTCTTTACTCTAAATCCAGAGCAGGATTTGCCACTGCAGTTCTGCAGGGCCTCATAGCCAATCCTAACTCTTTATTGACCAGCCACCCAACCTTAGCTTTGGGATTCTACCCAAGTGTAATGACTGCAGCAGTGTAACACGATGAACATAGTACAGTTTTGTACCTACCATAAATGTAGATGTTCGAGTGTTCACACTGCTGCAGTCCAGGTTACCCTCCCTCCATCCCCTCTGTCCTAGCTCGACTTATCTATACCTTTCTATCCTATACAACTTTTGTGGTGTATTTGCTTGTAACTGAAGGTATTGTTTTTATTTTGTATATATGTTTTATTAGCAATATGTATTGCCTACCTACTTGGGGGCACCTGACATCTGGGGCAAGAAAAACTGAAGAAAATGGCGTCTGATGCATCTTATGTACCCCTGGCGCACTGACGTCAGGGAAGAAGCGATAGCAACTGACGCCGGACCAAGACTTTGGAACTCTGGCCGACTGCGGGACTGCCTGACAGCAGGATAACCCAAGTGTAATGACTGCAGCAGTGTGAACACTCGAACATCTACATTTATGGTAGGTACAAAACTGTACTTTCTCCTGTCTAGTGGTTAGTTCTCACAAATGAGATCTGGGTAGCTACTGCTAAGTATGCTGGGATAAGGGGTTAGCCTTGAGCCAGTAAGGACTCCTTGAGCTTTAGAAGTGGCCGAGTTGGAGCTGAGATCGGTTCCGAACCCAACTAGAAAGAAGGAAGGCGAGATACAGGACAACAAACATGAAACGTTATGGTAAGAACATAACTTAATTTTTTTCAGTGGAGGTCCGGGGAGAAAAGCTCCACATTTATAAGTAACAGTACGATACATATGCAAATGTTGATTCAATCTTAGATACAAGCACAAAATGAAAAGTACATGTTGTATATTTCACTAATACGACTGTACAGTCTAGGTAGGAATAAAAAGAATAGCAGTACTGTGATTGAAGGTAAAAAAACAAGCACGTTAAGTATACATGTGCTAAGTACATTACCTTCCCCACCCTCCACCCACCCTCCCTGAATTTATCCTTCTAAGAGATATACCTTCTTTCTCCTCTCTCTTCACTGTTTCCTCTTATTCACCAACCTCTATTACTTCGTATCTAATCCATCCTTTCCTCTGCACTTACCATTTCACTGTGCAGTCACTTACTAAAACACAGGAAAAGTACATATATTTGTATAACATTAAAAAAAAAATTTACGTGTTGCTGTTGCCTTCATGTTTATTTCCCATGCATTTGTATCTTTATTTGTAACTCAGAACTGATGCTTGCTTTTCACTTTTATGCACGTTGTATTATTGCATGTGTTCTTAGATCCTTGAACTGTAAAATTTGTACCTGGAGCTTTTCCCCCTGGGCCTCTGCTGAAAATAGGCTATTAGCCCAGCCAGACATTCCCAGTCAACAAATGTAAAATAAATAAAAAAATAAGCAGAGAGTACTGTTGAAATACAAAAATAGCTGGTTGTGTTCTTTTAGCTGCCTTAAAACATCTATTTCCTAACCAGTGTTTGGGCAAGAGCAGGTTCAGGATTCACATAGGTGTGATTTGAGAAGCTTTTTAAAGTTGGAAGTGTTAGTAGTAGTTCTGATATTTAATGGTAGGGAGTTTCACTTTACTCAAACTGTATAGCCAAAACTTGGAACTCGAGCTGCATTATTAGGTTTGGATATATTTAAGAAGGATTTGTTAGTGAAATGCAATGCCCTGTTATTGGAGTAGTGTATTAGTAGGTTTTGAATTAATGGTGTTTTTCTGGCTGATTTAGTATTCGATGGGCAAGGTTGAGTTGATTATAAGCAAATAGATTTGGTAGTTCGAGCCAAGATAGTTGTTTTAAAGCCAAACAATGATGGAATCTGAAATTTGATTCTGTAGCAAACTTTGCAATTTTATTGTAGCAAGTTTCGAGTTTTGCTAGGTCAGATTTCTAAATATTTGTGAGAATTTGTGAGGCATATATTAGTGTAGAGAGAAGATGGATTCCTGCTATAGTGGCCTTTGAAGATTTGTTTAGAAAGTGCCGATTTCTGTATAGGGTTCCTGTTTTTCTGTGAACATTTTCATTGTCTGTGATATGTGTATGCCAAATTTCATATTATGGTCAATGATCACTCCAAGTAATTTTGTTTGGGAAACCGGAGAATTGGGTGGAGGTCTGCAGCTGTAGCTGGATAGAAGAGCATGAGTTTTGCTTTGTTAGGGTTAAGTTTAAGTTGTGCATAGGCCTTACCTTTTTCACCTTCTTCTTCGGAGGCTCATCCGATGGACCTGAGTTACCTTCCACAGCGAGCTTTAGTCGCTTTAATCTCTAGTTCTCAAGGTAGATATCAAAGGCAGAATGACGACTGTGGATCATCTTTGGAACAACCTAAAAAAAAGGCACAAGCCTTGTAGTCATGAGCAGACCCCAGGCAGAAAAGACAGTGATTGTGATTGTCTATGTGGAATCTGTCTTCCATAATAGCAGTTGTCCTTCTTGGATGACAGCCTTGAGCAAACAAGCAGTAGCAAAAGTACAAATAAATTTTCCCCAACGGGGCACTTATCTGAAAGAAGAAAAACTTTGTAGAAGCTGGCGTTCAGACTGGCAGCAGAGAAGTTCTGAGGATGGTACGTGCAAACATCACTTTTATGGCTTACGTCGGCTACAACCTATGTGCAACGTCGCATGTACCTAGCAGTAGCTTAAGACTTTGGTATACTGGACAGACGTTCAGGTTACCTAGGCAGGGAATCCCTCATGTTATGAATACTGCAACATGGAAGAGAAGGACATCTATGATTATGGTAAGATTTTACATAACTATTCTTTGTGCAATGTTTAGCCAAGATTCCACTGCACTGAATGACTACTGGGTGATTTTTTCTTTGAGTTTTTGTAGTGTTGGGGTGGCACAAATCAGGGTGGAGTCATCAACATATTGAACTATAGAGGCAACTGGGGTGGCAGTTTGAAGATTGTTAGTAAAGATAATAAAAAGTGGAGGACCCAGAATAGATCCCTGTGGTACTCCCAATGTTACAGGCAGTATTGAAGAGAGATTTTGTTGCCATTTTATAGCTTGCTGGTGATCAGTTAGATATTGCTGAAACCATGTAAGTGCATAATGGCTAAGTTGAAGTTCCTAGAGTGTAGTTAAGAGTTTATAATGAGAGACAGTATCAAAAGCTTTGGACCGATCAGGAAAGATGAAGGAATTAAGTTACCTTCATTGTGATGGTGGTTAATGTTAGCAAAGTTAACAAGGGCAGTGGTAGTAGTATGATTAGGACAGAAACCATGCTGAGTGTTAGAAGACTGTTGGTTATTAGTTTAAGATATGTGAATGGCTGCACATCTCTAGTATTTTAGATAATGGTTATAGTATAGCTGTTGGCTGGTAATTTGATAGTTCTGTCAAGTTTCCACCTTTGTATAGAGGGATGATATATGAAACTTTGGAAATTGATAGATTTATTAATATGTACACTGGAAAGGATATTGCTTCTGCAGCGATTTCTTTTAGATATTCGGCAGGTAGATAGTCACCCGCAAGTATAGTAGGTTTAAGCCTTTTTTGATATTTAACTATGGTGTTTATTGGGACAGGTTGAAAATAGATGTTACTGGGATCAAGCATGGGAACTATACAAGTTTGGATAGGGGAAGAGCAGTTATTGTTTGTGAGGGCTAATATGGATTCAGTGACGTATCTGTTAAATTGTGAGGCTATGCTGTCTTTAGCGTTAACGAGTCTTGGGGAGGGAGTACTAGTTTGTTCTGGCTGTAGGATTTTTTTGATGGCAGCCCAGAATATTTGTGGGTTTCTTTGATTTTTTTTTTTTTGATTGGATACTGCTGTAGTAATTTATTTTGTCCCATCTAATATGTTTTTTTAGATTTCTTTCATATTTCTAGATATGTTTGTTTGTTAGCTGTAGTTTTGTTGTTGAATCATTTCTCTCAGGCCTTTTCTCTAGTTGTTAACAGAGATCGTGTTTGTTTGGTTAGCCAGGGGGCATAATTGGATTTTCTCCTTATTGTTCTTGGAGGGGGATGCAAGATGATTAGGATATTGAGGAAGATTGAGTTAAAGTATTCCACTGCAGTATCTAAAGGGCGATCTTTGAGTGCTGCCCAGTTGCATTTTTTTAAACTAGTTATGAAGTCTTGGGGGATACATTTTTTCCTATCTCGGATTTGGTAGTAGGTGGTAGGTTTTTGTGGATTTATTAAATGTATGAGAATATATGTTGGAATATGGTCACTGAGGCTGTCTGGGAGACAGCCAGAGTGTAGGGATAAATTTGGCCCGTTTGTAAGCTTCCAGTCTAGGACTGAATGTTTGTTTGATGTTTTTTCTACTACTGTAGTACAAGTGTGGATTGTTTGTGAAAAACAGCATACGTTAAAGTGGTCAGTGTGGGATTTTTAGAGCTACAGGAGAGCCAGTGCACATTAAAGTCGCTCATAATAATTATTTCCTGAGGGAGGGATGATGCTTTCCAGTTTAAGATGTGTTCTAGAGTAGTCAGAAGGTGATACCACCACCTCTTTTCTGTTGTCTATCTAGCCTACATATATTTTATCCTAGGGGAAGTATTTTGTTGCTAGAGATGTCTGGTTTTAGCCAGGTTTCTGTTATAAGGGCTATATCTGGAGGATATAGAGCAAGGGTGGTATGCAAATCTTGAATTTTGTTCATGATGCTTCTGAAATTTATATTAAGTAGTAGTAAGTCATACATTTTCTGGGTATAGTTAAACATTGTTGGGGCTGGGTAGGGATGTGAAGATCTAGATGGGTTGGATTGGTTTGGGGGCAGGGTTGGGGTGAATATCCCCACTAAGTCTGAGCTGTGATGCAATATGCACTGTAAATTTTAAGTGTTTTGACATACACATATTGCATTTCTGTGTAACATTAGGATAAGATTGTTGTGAGAATAAGGTACCTGGTACATGGGTTTATGTTTGTGGGGTTGTAGATAGTTGGTGCTATTATTAAATTTGTATGTTTAATTGTAGTGGACCTGGGAAGGGGGTAGTGTACATAGATTGTTACGTTCTGTATGATAAGAGGTTAAGTGATCTGTAATAGGAATCGCATGATTGATGAGTATAAAGTTATCATGTTGCTTACTACTCATGTTTCTGATCTGCCTAAGCTAAAGTAATAATGTTCTGGATGGGTAAGAGTAATGGTTGTAACTGAATTTTGATATGTAGAGGATTTAAAACTATTTTGTCTAGTTATGACTATCACATTAAAAGACGTAAGTAGCAGGTAGTTAAGTAGTAAAAGGAGTGTGATATATGGGAGTTAGTATGATATAATGCAAATGGATAATTGGAATGATATAAATATGAATTTTTCTTTGTTGTGATTGGATTGTTTTATTTAGGGGGAGTGGCTATTTGGAAATAAGAGGTAGGCATAGCAGTAGTGGGTGGAAAATGGGAGGTAGAGGATAGGGGAGCAGAGAGAGCCCGAGCGAAGTGAGAGCGATCAGGTAGAGACAGTCCGTGTTCTTGGAACCAGAAACAAAAAACAAGAAAATGGTCTGGGTTGATGGTAAGTAGGAATTTAAAGGAACTGTAGTCTCTTGGTAATTGTAGTTTTAAAGCATGTAGTTTTTATTTATTTGTAAACAACGCTTTGGGGAAATTGTAACATACTGCAGTCATCACAAAACAGCTATAGGGTAATTTTTCTTAATATTATACACTAGCAACAGCTATAAGGAGAAAAAACTACACCTGTAGGTAATTAAGCATACTATTTTGTCCAGCAACAGCTAAGGGGAGAAAAAAATACAGTTATAGGCAATTCTGCTTACTGTTTTACCCAGCAACAACTAAGGGGAGAAAAATACTCGTAGAGTTTATTTATCAGATGGGGAGTAGATAAACCAGTTGCTGCTTGAACATTGTCTCTGTTGGTGTGCTCTCCAAATACCCTAATAACAAGACAGTTAAATAAGAGTCCCAACTGTAACCTACATTGATTTTTTTGATGCTGTAAGTTTCTTTCTTCCACCACTTTACAGTTCCCGGTTGCTTGAGTGAGTTCACCAAGCGCAGTTAAAAGAAATTACAGCTGAAATGCTGGATATGTTCAGGGATAGTTGCTAGAATTAATATACTGTAAAGAAAAGGTATGGATTGAATATGTTTGCTGATACTTACACTAGTAAAGCACTGTTTAAACAAATCTCCTCGCTTACTCTAAACATCTCTTGCGGCAGCTGTGGCATAGTACATTGTACTTATGTAAACTCTAGCAGTTGTTGTTGTGTCTTTCGGCTTTTCCCGGTTAGGGGTCGCCACAGTGGAACTCCAGTCTGCTAATGATTGGCAGTAGATTTTTACATGCCGAGTTGCCGGCCCTGACGCACAACCTTCAACGAAGGTACGCCCATTCACGCATGTCTCCACACAGAAGACGCTCTAGCTGAGAATCGAACAGGACAACGTCTTACTGTGAGACGACAATGCTACTGCAGCACCACCTCTAGCAGTATTTAAGTAAAAAGATCAACCAAGACTTGCAATAAAATAGGGAGATATGCATCCGGATACAATTAGGAAACTTAATACTTTATGCAATTCTTATAGCAGCTGTGGCACAATATATTAGACTTATTGAATTGCTCTCAGTATTGCGTAAAAACTTTGCAGAAAAATAAAGTGAATTTAAGCATATAGATTAAATTTAAAAGCTATAACTCAGCCCTGTAGGTTGTTAATAGTATTCCGGTTTGGTTAGGATAATCATGTGAACAACGCTACAATCTATAAACAGGTAAAACAGTGTTAAGTATCTTAAAGGGGCCTGTACATTATAAACATAAACCTAGCCTTAGAGATAATAGAACTGCTGCATAGTTGTTTTAGTAGTATAGTGAGTTGTAACATTAGCATTTCAGAGAAAGCCTGCTAATAAGCACGATAAAGGTATAGAGTCAGTGTACACAGATATGTATCATTAGCTCTTTTATGTCAGTATATGAAAGAACAACAGATATAAAATGCTAT
Organism: Protopterus annectens; assembly: GCF_019279795.1. Classification (NCBI taxonomy): domain Eukaryota; kingdom Metazoa; phylum Chordata; order Ceratodontiformes; family Protopteridae; genus Protopterus; species Protopterus annectens. The sequence continues at coordinate 1,278,907,925 of NC_056725.1, read as the reverse complement.
TAATATTCTAAATCCTGCATTTAATTAAGTAGCATAGAATTAAGGAACACTGAGAAAATAGCAAGGATAAAGATTCTCAAGGGCCAAGTCGGGACTGGTCCACAAGGGCAGTTACCATGAGCACAGCCTTTTTCAAAAATGTTTCAAATAGCACTGTCTGTGAGACAACCAGTTTGACTTCTGTCTGTACCTTCTCCAAGAAGTACAAGCTGTATATTCAGTCTAAAAGTAGGGCTAGCATTGCCTCTGCTGTCAAAAACGGCATCTTTAACTTTCTACCCATCTTCATCGTCCCAGGGATCTTTCCCATCGCTTAGTAGTCTTCCAGCTGTTATGGATGCACTGCTGGAGTTATCTTATGATTAATGTAGTATAGATGTGTGAAGTACTCACCATAACCATAGGGGAGCAAATGAAGGGCTCCTTACTGCATTAGGAGCTCCCACCCACTCTTTTACTAGCCCTTTTCTTTTATTTGAATAATTTAGGCTATCTTGCAAGGGTACAGACATCTGTGTAACATGGTGTACATATTCGGAGAGGAATTTGCATAATGAATCATTGTAAGTACAGTAAACGTCGTGTTTCACCCCTTTATATGTATTTTATATACTGTATTAAGCAACAGTAGAACAAAGCAACCTGAAGGCTAGATATTAGTTAGCTACTCCCCTTTCTTGTTTGCTCAAGATTTGTATTGACTCTTACTGTTAATTTGGGGTAGGCATTTGGGCACATTGGATAACATTGGTTATTCTTACTGTACTGAGGAATGGGTCTACAAGATGACCCTCCTTGATGAGTCAGGTATACCCATTCCTCACCCCCCTAGTGTTTGGAACATTTCCTCCATTCAGGGTTTCTAAGTCGGGCAGTTGTATATTTTTTATTGCTTCAAATTGTTATTGTATCATGATTTACAGGCGTGCTTTCTGATGGTTAAGGCGTGAACTGTTGAGTTTGGAAGATGGTTGCATGTGTGGCACATCATTTTTCAGTGCATACCTTGAAGCATGCATTGAAAGAGGTACACAAACATCACAGAACATAGACACTTTCATGTTTTTTCCAAATTCTGATTGCAGAAGTTGAACCTAGTAAAGGACCCATTAAAAAGGATCCTTTCTGAAACAGTAAGAATACATCTCTGTATTTAAAGTGCATAGAATACCAAAATGTGAACTTGCACTGCTGTTCTTTTGTTGAAAAGGTTAGGTTTCTGTTAACATATTGAAGCAATCTTTTTTGAAACTTCAATTTCACCTGCCTAGTATGTGCATTTTAAAGTACTTTGGCTTTTGAAAGTAAAGTTTAAAGTGAATGGGCAAAATAATTTGCACTTAAAAGCAAACGATGACACAGTTTGTGTTTTTCTCATAGGTTCTGTATTTTTAATGCATTACATAGAAACAAGTTAATAAGTTAAGTGCTGTACATATTTCTGTGAAGAACAGGTGTTTATAGTATTTGTAAATTATCGGGTATGGAGAATGAAAATCTGCTTCAAATAGATAATTATGCTAGACTTGGATGCTCACAATGCACTGCTAACAGATTGTTTTGTACTTTGACACCTACTGTAGGACAGTACTTGTGGTTCTTAATGGAAATGGTTGGTACTAGTGTTTTGTGGTGTACTGTACACTGCATGCAGCAGCGAGAAGGATTCTGACAGTGATGCTTAAGTTCTGTTAAGCTGGAGATGAAAATAGTGATGCTGAGTGGAGGTTTTCAGGTTTAAAATCACAGCTGGTGTTTGTCAGTAAAATGGTGTGCAAGTTTCATTTACCAGTAGATGTTGAAGCCCAATACGATTAGTAAATTTGTTTTGCAGCAATGTCTTGTCAGGGAGATCGTTTCCTGTGGGTTGAAAACTTTCTTGAGAAAGAAAATGTTTGCTCTTGTTGCCTACTGTTCTTTGACCTGGTTACAAGATTAGGAGCATGAAATATGGTTGCCACCTTTAATAATTACCAAAGCAGGACATTTTTTAACAGAAACATGGGATTTTGCAGGGCATATCATACCCACATTCAGTGGAAAGGGCTGGACTTCACTTTGTTTGTCAAAATAACAGTTTGCATACCTCCCAACTGTCCAGATTTTTACAGAATGTCCAGATTTTTGCTTCATATGTTTGACCTGTTCCTTATAAAATTTGTAGGTTTTTCGGCAAATCGTAGATGACTGAAGTCATTAAATAATGACAAGCATTTGAGTTTCTGACTTCATATCCTTCAGCAAATACATGTTAATGCAAAACATATTACTCTTAACAACTTTTGTAAGTTTATAAGAGCAGTAGTTAAACTCTGTACCTATTTGGGTCTTTGTCCCTTTATTATTTTTGGCTTTGTCCAGATCTCTTCCACTAAGAGGTACACAGTTCGGTGTTATAGAACCTAATTTATTTGTATTGTTTTGTCATGTTAAAGTGTTCCACATAGAGATTAATTGTTTTATAGAGATTAATTGTTTTATGCAACAATCAGAGGAAAAAAAATATTTCTTGTCCTAAAATCTCAGAGTATTGTCTTTTTTCATGTTTTTTCTTCAGGACAAAGCTGCCTAGATAGGGACTGTTCTGCATAAAGAAGGGCAAGTTATAATCCTAGTTTGGAAGGACATATGAATTGATTAGTATTCTCTTATGGACCGGTATGTGGAAGCTTATGGAGTAGTGGTATACTAAAAGTCATACCATGGAATGCAAAATCCTGAAATGTCAAAATGATGAAATTTTGCAATATTGAATTCAAATACCTACTGATATCACACACATAGTACATATTTACACTGTGCCAGTACCCACCACCCAGTCAGCAAACAGTATCATTCCCATTAATGAAATTCGGAAATAAGTGCTAACATGGGTCATGTAGTATTTTGGTATCAGTATTTTGTCATTTAGTATGTCTGCATTTCAGTAAGTTAACATGGACCCCTTTTGGACATGGTAAATACCTCACTAATTTTAGGCATTATGTGGTTGATTCCTAAAGACTGTAAATTCTGAAAATTTGCCTGAAGGATAACATCTTCAGGTGAGGCTAGAAAGCTGGTAAATGGAATGGACAAATACTTATACTATATTTCATTTTTTTTACAGTAAAAGAGAATGACAACTACTACTGAGATTTATTTATTGATTGTCATCTCAACTGCACAGTTTGTCCCAGAATGTCCAGTTTTGCCTCATTTTTGGTCTGTTTTTCATAAAGTTGTGGTTTTCTGGCAAATTAAAGACTGAAGTTAGAAAATAATGACAGACATTTGAGTTTCAGACTTCATACCCTTCAGAAAATTCATGCTAATGCAAAACCTGTTATTCTATCAACTTTTTAAGTACGTCAGAGCAATATTTAAAAACTGTCCCTATTTTTGTCCTTTGTCCCACTTTTATTAATGGCTTTGTTCAGATTTCTTGCTCTAGTAGGTTGAGATATATAATTATGGTGTTTTTTTTTCCTTTGAGGTTTAAAACAGTAGTACTTTTGTTAATCCTAGGAATTAGCACAGCATAAATTGCTATCTTGCTGTGTCTTGCCAGTTATTAGTGTGATTCATAGTAGAGTACTAAATTTATTTTTTTATTTTTAGACATTTGTGTATGTGACTAATGGATTTTATGCTGATCTAGGTCTGTAATTGCAGAATGATGACCGAAATAAACATGACTGGTTTTACAGCTTACAAAACTACAAAAGCAGACCAGATGTATTAAAAAAATAAATAAATAAAAAAAAGAAGAGCATCAACTTCTGAAGCAACACTCTTCTGTCTGTTCCATGGCTTATTTTGAAGGAAATCCTCCCGATTCCTTACTTGAAGAAACACTACACATAATAGTTACAAATAATTTACAACTAAGCATCAGTAGTATTTGATTTTTAAACTCCTTCAAACTTGCTGAAAGCTTTAGGAGATAAGCCACAACTAATTTTTATCTTGGGAGAAATTTTTTTTTTTTATTGCTGAGTTGTTAATAAGAACATGGTTTGTTGATTAATTTGGCTGAATCCATCCCGATTTCATCAAATATGAGTAACTTTGTGGATGGGGAAAGTTTCCCTTTATCCCAAAGGTTGTGCAGTCTTGAAGGTTCTATATATAAAAATTTATGGATAAGAGTATAGGCAAGCAAACCCTATGGAGAACCTTTTTTTTTTTACTTTATTGTTGAAATTGTCATTGTTGTTGCCAACTTTTTCTGTGTATAGTGTGTGTCAGCTTGAGGAATTACTGGCCTGCGCCTTGGCAATAGATTTCATACCCAAATTCATTTTAAACACCTTATAAGCAACTCAGTAGCCTGTTTCTTTCCCAAAATGATGTCAGTCAGATGTTATCATTGCAGAGATGCACTTTGCTCTCATTTTTCTAAAAATATGCAACATTTTTATGTAGTGTATATTTAGTTTGCCTATTGCCACTAGCACATGTCCTAATCTCTGGAAAAAAGGCATAGCCATTCATGTTAGGGAGGGTACTCATTAGGCCCTTATTTCATTTTCCTTCACTTTGCAATGTCTTTAAATTAGCTGTATATTTACAAATGAAAGAGGACTTAATCCAGATGTGATATTCACAGTGATATGCAGCATAGGTTCAGAAGAGATCATAGCACTTCGACACAAGTTTTCTCCCTCTGAAATTTCATATACAATAGTATAGTCTTTTGTTATCTAACTAACACATTGTTTACCTGTTTAAACCTTTGGCTATGCGCCACCTAATCACCTGGTTGAACTTTCTACTCTTGGGCTGAAAACTCATCTGATAAATGGTTTCTCAACTAGTTAACCCATAGAACTTTCAGAATAGAACGAGGCAAATCTCTTTCCACAGACACCTGCGTTTTCTAAATGCATGCATCTTTTCTCTCAGCTAAATGTCATTCCTTGTACATATAACTTGCTTTTGTTACGATTATTCCCATCAGCAGACATAATTAGCACATTACTCTCCAACTGCATGTTCAGCATAAGCAAAGGTGTCAGCATCAACAGCTAGTCATGTCCTGGCAGGAAACAGTGTTTTTTTTTTTTGGCACACAACCAAGAATAAAAACCACTGTGGACTTCGGCTATTTGGGTCGTATCCTACCAAGTATACAACATACTAGACAGTCTTCAAAAAGCTGTGGCTCCCTCCACGTCTACACTGTGACTGCTGATTGGCTAGCCCCTTGAAGGGAAGTCAGGATTCAGAGTGTAGGCAACTTCGGTACTTTATTGCTACCTCAAGGTAAAGTAGCTCTGAGGTTTCATAAGAGCAGCAATTGGCTACAGACTTCATTTAAGGAGAATGAATCACCACACAGAAAATATCAGCTTTTTAAATGTTTTTTTATGTGTTTTTATTTTTCTGAAGAATGCCAGCAATTTTATTAATATCAGAAATTTCTTGTCCTAAACTGCTGTTTTTAGAATGAGCCTTTTTATGGAATACTGCTTTTATAAAAAAAAAAAAAATTACTGCTTTTGAGACGTTTTACCAGAAGCTTAAGGATTTAAAGATCAAGAAGTGTTTTTATGTACTAAAACAGTGTTTGAGTATTTTAGTGTTTGTGTTCATTTTGTGACAACATATTATAGCATGAGACATTTTGCTTGAAGAAGATGTTATATTAAAGCATTGGGAAATGTATTTTATGTCTGGTGTGTATTTTTCATGAGAGATTACATTTGTTTCTTGTCTCCTCTCAATGCACTTTAGTGTAATGCTTGTGCTTTTACTTTTGAATTTTGAGGACTGAAAGTGTGCTTGCTGCTTCTGAATTCTTGTCTGACAACTCACCTTTCAACTGACTCTTCCCAGCAGTACTTAAGATAATTGGGCTTCTTTCTTCGCCACAGCATGGATTTTTAAACAGGTCCTGCTGTGTTTTCTCCCCCTACAACGAAAAAGAAAAAAAGAGAGAGAACAATAGTGCTTGCCTATATCACGGCTTAGACAGTGCTTCAGCTGCTGGTGGGTGACTCTACAGTGGCCATTTGTTTTTTTTTTTTTTGATTACTCACTGGTTTCTCTGGACTCCTGTGGTGTAGTCTTTTCTGCAGCCATGGACTGGGGATTTGTCCTGCACAACTCCATTAGAAGAGGCTTCCTTATCTGAGACTAGTTCCAGGCTGAATGATATTTTTGGGGAAGCAAGTGAAGTTCTCCCTCAACTGAGGAGATATTATACGCAACAAGTGGATTTACCTCTCATTAAGTCCAGTTCTCCTGTTATGCCAGCCTTGGAGGATGTATTAAATGCTGCCTGTAAATAACCCTGATCATCAGCCTTCCTTTCCCAAATAGGCAGAGTTGTTATTAGTACTAACCCTTCCCCTGCTGACAAGAAAGTAAGGTATCTGAAAGATTTCATAAGAGAATTCTTTCTCCAAATTTATTCTGTTCGATATTGATGTATTGAGCAGTTGCTGCCACACTTCCTTCAGAATGTAGGTCTTGTCTGAATCCTACAACGTCTCAGGTGTTTAAACAAGCTTTGAAGAGATTGTATATGATTGTGCAGGTACTGTGTCTTGGGCCATGACTGCTACTGCTGCTGATTTGACAAGATATGCCTGGGCATGTATTCAAATGTTTTCTGATGTGGTAGAGCCTGAGATTTTAAATGCTGATTTAGATAAGGAGGTTTTGTTTGGCCATGCTAGTCAGGTTTCAAACAGTTTGACACAGGAAAATTTAATTCGGGGAGTTGCTAAATTTTTTTCAAGTCCCATGTTATAAATCTTAAAAGCCTGTCTTTTTGTAAAACAAAATAATCAGTTCCTGTCATCATCTGGCAAACGATCATCTTCTGGCAAACGGAGAACAAAAAAATGATGGCAGGAGGGGAAGAATTAAAAAAAAAAAAAAACAGAGATCCTTTCCGAAAAATGGGACAGACTATGCCTTCAGAATAACTATGCCAGCATTCCTTCCCCCTCCCTTCCCTGCATTTCTAAGTCTGTTCCATAGACTGTCTCTCAATCTTTCCATTTGGCAACAGATTGTTTCAGCCTTTTTGGTACTAATATTATTTCCAGAAGGTTACGGTTGTCACTAGATGCACATACCTTTTTACATGAGCTTTCTCCCTACCCTCCAAAACAAACATATTTTTTCCCTCGGGTCGGTTACCCTAGGAATAATGCTGCCAGTGCCTTTTAACCAAAGGAAGGAAGGCGTGTACTCCAAAATAGTTTTGGTTACAAAGAACAAGCTTTCCAATGATATGTTTCTAGATCTCTGCTTTCTCAACAGGTTTGTGAAAATACCAACATTCCTAATGTTGACCCTTCAGAGTCCGTTACCTGTTGTTCCTTATTTAGATGGCTTACTGATCTTTACAGTCTTTGTCAGATGTCAGGAGTCCGTAACATAAGTTTCTTCACTCCTTACCAATCTGGGCAACCAGGTAAATGTTCAAAACTTCTATGTGACTCCACATAGGATTATGCTTTTAGACTGTCTTCTAGATAAGTCCAAGGGCAATCTTAAAAAGATAACAAAAAGGTCAATTTGCATCTGGACATTTTTGTGATCATCTCCAGTCAGGCTGAGACTTCAGCCAAGAATATTTCAGGAATCTAGGGTTCTTGACTTCTATGATTCTCATGATTCACCTTGCCAAGTTACATATGAGAAAAATTCAGTTTTAAAAAAAAAAAAACAAAAAAAAACATGTGGACTCAACAGCTTCATACCCCGGAATTCTCAGATTCCTGTTTTGGATTTTATCTGGAAAGAACTGCATTGATTGAGGTAGTGGTAAAGATGTGAGGTCGTTGAGTCAGTTCAGACAACCAAAGCACATAAATGTCAAGGAGATGTTAGCTGTGATCAATTCAACATAATTTCTTCATAACTTATAGCTCCCTGGACCACTGTAGGTGGTTACGTGCAGTACCAGAGTGATATGGTATATAAACAAGCAATGGGGCACTAGTTCTTACCCCTGTGCAGGCTGTCTATGACAACTTGGGAGTTAGCTCTACAGCATTGTATTACCCTTCATACTGCCAGAGCAAAATCTAGTGGCAGACAAACTGAGTGGGACCAAGAGATGCCCTCAAGAATGGAAATTGAGTGAGGGAGTCTTTCAGTGATGAATCCAGTTGTGCAGACCACCTCAAATAGATCAGTTCATGTCCTTTCAAAACAGACAATTAAGCAAATTCTGCACCATGATTCCTTGAAGGCAGGCCTGGAAAATAGATGCATTTTCATTTTTCTGGTAGGAAATATTCCTGTATGTATTTCTACCCTTTCCATTAATACCCAAGGAGAATCAGAAGAATTCTACATAAAGTATTATGGTGACTCCTTTCTGGCCTAGGCAACATTGTTTTTTCCGTTTTATGGAATTGACCAGATGCAGTTACCACAAGCTTCTTCATGGCATAGATCTACTTGCACAAGACAGAGAGAGTTTTATACATTTAAAATAAAAACAAAACTCCCGCCAATGTAGACAAAGCCGGATACTAAAACAACTCAAGAAACAAAATAAAAAAAAGAGTATTACCGGCACCACGATGCTCAGTGCTAAAAATTATATTTTATTATAACAATTGGGAAATTGCAAGTAGTTGTACTTTCACCAAAGCTTCATCAGGCCTGATGAAGCTTTTGGTGAAAGTACAACTACTTGCAATTTCCTAATTGATATACTTTTTAACACTGAGCATCGTGGTGCCAGTAACACTCTTTTTTTTTTTTTAATTTTGTTTCTTGAGAGTTTTATACACCCCAGTCACAAACAACATCAACTGACTACTTAGATGATGTAGTTCTAATACTCTTTAGGTGTCTTTTTCATGAGGGCATGGATTGGGTATTAAAGGAGGAGAGAAATCCTGCTACTATGAAATATTATTGTAACCAGTGGAGAAGATTTTCTAGTTAGTGTCTCACCTATTACTGAGGCCCTATCTGAGATTATTACCTCTTGTTTTCAAGCATTTGTGTGAGTTACTGTCCTATGGCCTGCTTATTCCTTTGGTAAGGGTATTTATCAGTCATTTATGAGTGTCTGCTCATGGATTCCCCTCTTCAATTCAGTCTTTGCTCAAGCTGTTCTGCAAAAGAGGTTTTACTGTTGTTATGTAAGGCCACCTGTTATTCAGGTGACACAACTTTCCCAGCAAAAAGTTGTTGTTGTTTCTTTTGGCTTTTCCAGGTTAGGGGTCGCCACAGCGGAACTCCGGTCCGCTAATGAGTGGTAGTTGATTTTTACGTGCTGAGTCGCCAGCCCTGATGCACAACCTTCAACGAAGGTACGCCCCATTCATGCATGTCTCCACACAGAAGATGCTCTAGCTGAGAATCGAACCGGACAGCGTCTTACTGTGAGGCGACAATGCTACCGCAGCACCACCACCGCGGGTTTTCTCAGCAAAAAGTAAAGATCAGTAAAGATCAAAATTATTTCTGTCTTTGAACCAGCTGTTCTGGATTTTTTGTGTGTGTTATTTGTTGGGTAGATTAACTGGTTTATTGCGCTGGCATCTGAAAAAGAGTATCTGGGCTGCAATAATTCATAGTGGATTAACCTGTTTGCTTTTCCATGCTTATAGAGTGATCTGTAAAAAAAATATATAAAATAAATAATCCCCCATGCCCTTACTGCTTTCAGAGTGCACTTCGAATCTAGTCATTTATTTCCATCTTCTCTTTCAGAATTTGGATGGTAGGTAGAATAAATTGTATATTCTCCGATAATGCTTTGCAAATCGAGTATTATCTTGTCATGACTAAATCAAGGAAAGCTATACATCCGTGGAATTCCTAGTATGGGACTGGAAAAGGAAAACCTGTATCCATCCAGACAGCTCTATTTAGTTGTTCCTTACTATATCTTTTCTTGTTTTTTCCACCATGGTAAAACATTTCCGGGCAGGATTAAGGCACATTCTAATAAAACCTTGTTTTCTTTGCATTGGAAAGGGGATGGACTTGAGATAAAAGCATTCTAGTGGCAATTAAACATCCTCTGAACATACTTATCCAAAATATTACATACTGAATTCCTATTCGGGTCCAGGACTTGCTTTGCTAGAACCATTCTCCAGGGGCTTCTGGTCCTGGTCCATTATCCTTCTTCTCGGGTTTGATAATCAACCTAAATAGTCAAATGCTACTGCAGCAGTGAAAATGCTGAACATAGAGTAGTTGTGTAAGTTGCATTTAACATAGCAGTAGGTGTTTGAATTTCTCACTGCTACAGTAGCCACCCCCCCCCCCCTTGTATATAGTTAGTAGTTGGTTAGTTGTTGATATAAAAAGTTATATGTTTATATATTTTTTTTGAGGTTTCGGGATGAGTAAGCTGTTGGGCAAGAAAGGCCTGAAATTCAGGTTGTTGTATCCTGGGCAGGGTACAACCCAAATAGACAAAGGCTACTGCAGCAGAGAGGAATTTGAACACAGCAAGTGCAACTTACACAGCTGTGTGTTCTGCTGTGTAAAAAACAGTATAAACAGTGATGGTGCATGGTTTCAAAGACCCAAATGTTCGACTGGTCTCACAGTTTTAATTTGTCATTTATATTGGAAAAGTGCAGGGTAAAGTCATGTTTTTTTTGGAGCTTAATTTGTGTATTACCTTCTCTCTGTCTTTCACTGGAGTGTGCACAACCCATATTAACCAAGGCCTGTCTTGCAAATATTTCAAAATTTCAAGTGCTTTTCAGTAAAAAAAAAAAAAAAAAAAAAAGCTAGTAGTAAAATATCCCAGCTAAATGACTTAGTAGAACATACAGCAAGTATGACATGCTATCCAAAAAACAACATGGATGAGAACAAGCTAGGGTATAAAACAGCAGTCTACACTGTTACAAACCTTTTTATGAATCGGTAGAAATGGGATAACTTGCACAAGTCGTATTAATTAATTCAGTTACACTTTCAAAATCATTAACTGCTTCTTCTGCAAGCAACACTTCATAATTAGGCTTTATTGACTAACCATACCACTGATTCTCATCCTGTCTAATAAGCAGAATACTCACTGTAATGCATGGGGACACATCTGATAATGGTGTATTTAATGCAGGAGGGTCCACACTGCTCATTGCTGAAGTCCTTATTTTTCATTATTTGCAAATAGCCGCTATCAACCAGTTGCACACTCTACACTGATATACCTATCCTCTCCTGCCAAACTCCAAACATAGCTACAGAATGCCGTCAGCCTCATCTGAAACTGTCTAAAAGGTAGGACTGACTGGTTATAAGTTTTAGCAAATCCACAACAATACTACCGTGCATGGAGCGCCACGATTACGCTCCAGTACAGGGGAAAAAGAGAAACTAGTTAAGCTGTTCAGTAGTATGAGAGCCTGTCTTAATTGTTAAGTATCCCTCAAGCACTGTTATGATTAGGTCTTGCACTAGGCACTAAGTAAAGATGGTGCCAGTGGCAGAAGTCAAACCAACTTCATTTCTGCCTGCTGTCTGTGTCTATAGTCTGTTCCTCACTTTGTGTGAAAATGTGAAATTCTTTCTTTGTTGTGTGTTGCTGTTTAATAGTGCTCAGTAAGTGCTTTACTGGCTATGAAAGCCACAGAAACATTTTTTCCCTTTTTTCCTGTAACTAGTAGTAAATGGAGCGGACAAATCTCTCTGCATGACAAATAATTATGATCAGGTCTGTGATTTTTAGTGTTTAGCATTTTTCAGAGAGTAAAATTAGAAAATGAACTGTTTTAAGTTGTGTGAATATTAAATGCTGAGGAGAATTCTACCCCATTTACCTGTTTTATATTTCAGGTGCAGACGCTGTAAAGTATACATAAGTAGTAGACAATGCACACCATGACATGAAAGTAGACAGTTCTTCAGAGTTGTGTTTTTATTTATTTAGTTCACTTGTAAATATGTTATAGTATTTCATGAGATTGTTGCTGCCAACTTGTCTCAGGTTGTGGTTGACAGGGTCCTTGGATAATTCCATGCACCTTTTTAACAAAGTGAACTAAATAAATAAAAACACAACTTTGAAGAAAGTACAGTTGTGTACACTTACCACAAATGTAGATGTTCGAGTGTATTCACTGTTGCAGTCCTAACCAATGGGTTATCCTGCTACCGGTAGCCCACGATTGGCCAGAATACCAAAGGTAAGTAAATATGACATCGGTTGTAAAGGACGTCCGAAACAAAAGGAAGCAGCCGACATCACTTTCTCAGTCTTTCTTGCCATAACAGTCAGGTGTCCCCAGAAAACAAGGCTTAAGCCAAAAGAAACTTTGGCAAATAAAACCAGATTCAGCCTGTACCTTGGGAAAGGAGAACAGGAAAGGACCAAAAAGGGGGAAGGAGGGAGGGAAACCAGGACTGCAACAATGAATACACTTGAACATCTACATTTATGGTAAGTGTACACAACTGTACCAAGTTCATCATGTTTCACTGTTGCAGTCCTAACGAATGGGTTGATTACAAAAGCCCAGAGAAGAGGGAGGAGGCACCAACCAAATCAAGGATTGGAGAGAATGCCCTGCAGAACAGCAATGGCAAACCCTGCCCTGGCTCTAGAAAACAAAGGCAAATTATAATGCTTTGTGAAGGTGTGAACAGATGACCATGTGGCAGCCTCTAAAATGTCTTTAGTAGGGACACCCCTTAAAAAGGCTGCAGAAGTAGAAACTGCTCTTGTGGAGTGGGTCCTAACCCCTTGAGGAGGAACCTTGCCATGAAAGGAATAACAGAAAGTAATACAATGTGCAATCCACTTAGAAATGGTTTGTTTAGAGATAGCTTTGCCCTGAGCTCCAGGGGCAAAACTGACCAATAACTGTGATTTCCGAAGGTCTCTAGTCCTGTCCAGGTAAAACCTGAGCTGTCTGTGCACATCAAGAGAATGCAGGATCCTTTCACCTCTATTTCGAGGATTAGGAAAGAAAGTAGGAAGGTGTATGGACTGATTAAGTCAGGCTAGAGACCACCTTAGGCATAAAAGAGGGATTGGGTCTCAGAGAGACATGATCTGCATGGAAAATAAGAAAAGGCTCCACAGCCATCAAAGCTTGCAGCTCCAAAACCCTCCTTGCTGAAGTTATAGCCAAAAGGAAAGCAGTCTTCCAAGAAAGAATCTTTAAATCTGCAGTGGCAGCTGGCTCAAAAGGAGGAAAAGTGAGTTTTTCTAGAACAAAATTAAGATCCCACGCTGGAGTAGGTGCCCTTCTGGGAGGTTTTAAGTTGCAAGCACCTCTGAGAAACATTTTCATCAGGGGATGGGAGAAAATGGGTTGCTGAAAAGAACAATGAGCAGAAATGGCTGAAGCATGCATCTTGATAGAGGAAAATGAAAGACCACCCTGAAGCAAATCAGCCAAGTATTCCAGGATCAGAGGAAGAGTAGGCTGAGAAGAAGATTTCCCTTTAACCTACATCCAATGAGAGAATGTTTCCCATTTGCCAGCATAGGACTTCCTAGTGCTAGGCCTCCTGGTCTCCTGAAGTACATTAACCACTTGCTGGGAAAGGGAAGAAGAAATGGATTGATTCATACAATGAGCTGTGCTGCCAAATGGAGAGTCTGAAGATGAGGATGTAGAATGTTTCCCCCTCCTGAACCAAAAGATCTGGTTTCAGAGGAAGACGCCAAGGAGGAAATTGGGAGAGACTGCAAAGCAGTGGATACCAATGCTGCCTGGGCCAGCCTGGAGCTATGAGTATAGTCCTTGGTCTTTCATCCCTGATCTTCAATAATACTCTGGGAAGAAGAGGAGGGAAGGCATTAATTGATAGAAGCGTCCAAGGGAAGGACAGAGCATCCACTCTCTGGGCCTTGCTGTGATACTGTCTGGTGCAAAAAAGTGGTAGAAGGTGGGTGTCTGGGAAAGAGAAAAGATCCATCTGAGGAGTACCCCAACGCTGAATGATGCTGTAAAAGACTGCTCTGTTCAGTTGCCACTCATTAGGATCCAGGATCTGTTTGCTCAACTGGTCTGCCAAAACATTGAGTTTCCCTGGAAGAAACTGAGCTAGGAGATGCAGGCCCAAGGATGCTGCTATAGACCAGAGAATCATGCTGTGTCTGCACAGGGGGTAAGAATGAGTCCCTCCCTGTTTGTTGATGTACCACATGACTGTGGTGTTGTCTGTCCTGGCAAGCAGAGTTCCTGGAGAAAGAATATACTTGAAAGCTAGTAAGGCCTGCTGGACTGCCATCAACTCCTTCAGGATTATGTGCAGGTGCATCTGCTTGGCGTTCCAACGTCCCTGTATGCATCTGCCATCCAGGTGAGCTCCCCAGGCATAGTCTGATGTGTCTGTGGTTAGAACTTGAATGGCGGGAGGTGGGCAAAAAGGCATGCCCTTGTTTTGTAGACAGGCTGTCGCCCACCATAGAAACTCTGTCTGCAGACATGGAAGCAGAGGAATTATCATATCCAGGTCCTGTGTGTGTTGAAACCAAAGGTTCTTGAGGTACCATAGCAATTTCCTCATATGCAGTCTTGCATATGGAGTCATGAGAATGCAAGAGGCCATGTATCCCAGAGCTTGCAGGTATTTCCTCGTAGAGAGCTGGGACAGGCTTGTCAAATCCTTGAAGTAAACTGAAAGAGTTGCCTGCTTCTCCTGGGTAAGATATATCATCTGGGCGGATGTGTTCAGACTTGCTCATAGGAATGTTATCTCCTTGGATGGCACCATTTTTCATTTTTCCACATTGAAAGTGTAACCCAGAGAAGAGAGAAGAGTCTTTACAAAGTCTGGCTCTTTTAACAGCTGTTCTTGAGAATTTCCTTGAATTAGACAATCGTCCAAGTATGAATAAATTTGAATTTTCTTCTGCCTGCAAAAAGCAATGACTGGAGCTAGACACTTCATAAAAACTCTGGGAGCAGTAGATAGGCCAAAGGGCAGCGCAGATAATAGATAATGTAGCTTGCACACTCTGAAACAAAGGTATTGCCTGCAACTTTCCCTGATAGGGATGTGCAGATAAGCTTCTTTGAGATCCAAAGTTACTAGCCAGGAGTCCTTGTCTAACATTGGTAGCAATTGATGCAGAGTGAGCATTTTGAACTTTGGAATTACCAAGAAAGAGTTCAGAATGGAAAGATCTAGGATAGGATGCCAGGTGCCTTCTTTTTTTGGAACTATGGAAAGTCTGGAATAGAAGCCCTGGCCTACCTGCTGAGCAGGAACTGATTCTATTGCCCCAGGTGTAACAGAGATAAAATTTGCTTTTCAACTAGTGCCCTTTGTTTCAGAGGAGCGTCCGGGAATCCTTTGGGTACTGGAAATGTGTGGAAAGAAAACCTGTGACCTAGGGATGCAGATGTTCATCGTGTTTCACTGTTGCAGTCATTACACTTGGGTTATCCTGCTGGCAGGCTACCCACAGTCGGCCCGAGTTCCAAAGTCTAGGTCCGGCGTTGTTTGCTGTCACTTCTTCCCTGACGTCAGTGCGCCAGAGGTATAAAAGATGCAACCAACGCCATTTTCTTCCGTCTTTCTTGCTGTGCGGTGCCCGAAGCAGAAGCAGTTCGCAAGTGCCGGTCGGCCGACTCCTGAGATTTTTGAAATAGAGTTTCTGAACCGAAGTCTTCAATAAAGCTAAGTACCCCGTTGGGGAAACTTTTTCTTGCTCCAGACCGATGTCAGTAAAAGTTAACAATTGTATTTCTTGTGGGAAGCAAATACCTCATAAGGACTTTCATTCTTACTGTATTCCTTGCCTAGGCCCTGACCACGATGTTACAAGTTGTCGGTTTTGTGCTAGATTCAACAAACGCACTATTTAAACGTCGGTTTGATTTTGCATTACATTACTTTGGCCGAAGGTTTAACTATATAATGCCGTTGGAACAACCGACGACCGGAATTCATAAAAAACGCAAAGACAAGGAAAAGGATAGGCATGCGAGGTCCAAAACCAACGACGAAGCCTCTTCTAGGCCAGTCGCCGATTTGTCGGTTCTCAGTGAGGCGCTTTCGCAGCCCCGACACCCGCTACCTCAGAGCCACAGGTTGTATCCGACTCCCACGTGGAGACAACTAGGCCTCTGGATACTCAAGGTATTGGACCTATGGAAAATATTCCCTCAGATGGGTCCGGAGCCGCTGAGCAGGCATCGGTTTCTGAGGGTGTTTTCAGACCTTCACAGCTTACTATTAAATCCTCTGCCACAGCTAAAGTACAGTCAAAGACACCATTAAAGACAAAGAAACAAGTACAGCATTCTCTTGGACAGTCAACCATGCCAAAGAAACAGATGCTTAAAATGGCCGAAGACTTAATTACGTTGATCAGGGGTTCCCATCCCCCTCCTGATAAAAGGCCTAGGCAAGGCACTGACTATGATTCCTCTGACCAGGTTTCTGTTTCCTCTGATTCCTCCTCAGATCAGGGCTGTTCTCTTCCTCCCTATGAGGACTCTGATGCTGAAGAATCTATACCTTCAGCCTCTCCACCTGAGGATTACTCTTTTGGGGAAACTCTGCACACCATGAGGGAACATTTCCACTGGGAGAGCCAGGATTATTCAGAATCCAAGAAAAGGCTCAGAGATTTTCTTTTACTGCCTCAACACAGGCCCTTGGCTATCCCCCCTGTGCTTGATATAGTTGATATTGTTTTCTCTGAATCCAGTCTGTCTCCTGATTCTTTACCCCCTGCACCAGTCAAGCCAGACAGGTATTACAGGGTCCCTGACTCTCATAAATTTCTTTATAAAAACCCTGCTGCTGACCCTGAAACAATTTCTCAGGGTCCCAAAGGGGTTAAGGCTTCCACTGCTAAAAACCCTGTTCCCTCTGATAGGGATTCTAGAGCTCTGGATAGATGGGGGAAAAAAGTTTACACCTCTGCTACTTTAGCTGTAAGGGCTTTAAACTGCCATTTCACATGCTTAAATATCAGCAGTACCTCATGTCTTTGTTAAAACAGAAAATGCTTACAAATTCAGAGAACCCTGACAGTAAGGAAATGCAGGAATTATTGCCGTAGCTGAACAAGTGGGAAAACATACTCTGCAATGTGGTTTTGATTCATTAGAGGCTTCTTGCAGAGACGCAGTTACAAGCTCTGTCATTCAAAGGCATGCTTGGTTAAAAAAACAAAGTTTACCTGAACATGTTAAAGTAAAATTATTGGATGCTCCATTACAGCATGATACTTTGTTTGGTGTTAAGGCAGAAGAGGTGTTAAAGAAAATGGAGGATAAAGCAAAATCTATGCAGACAGTAAAGGATTTCTTACAGGTTCAACCACCTAGGTTTAGTAGAAACTGGCCCTCAAAAAAATTGGTCCTTTCAAGTGTCAGACAGGCCACAAAGAGGCAGATACAGACACCCAAGAGGCAGATCTCAGCCCCAAGGCTCCTACAGACCTAAACAATGGGGTGCTTCTGCCCCCAAAGGAGGAGTAGACAAATCACAACCTTATAGGAAACAGTCCCAATGACTTTCCTCTAAAAATACCAAACACTTACCTTTTGGCAGCACCCCTAGGGGGAAAGCTAACACTTTTTGCACAAAATTGGCACATAATTACCCAGGACAAATGGGTACTTAATATAGTTTCTCAGGGCTACAGGTTCCACTTTCACACCCTTCCAAAATCAAAATGTATGCCGGACCTGTCACAAAACCGATGGGCAGAGGCACAAAAGGAAATTGCTGCTCTCATGGACATGGGAGCTATTCAAAGAGTACCACAGCAAGAACAGGGACAAGGATTTTACTCAGGACTCTTTCTGGTTCCCAGAAAGGACAATGCCTGGAGACCAATACTGGACTTGTCAATCCTAAATACTTTCCTGGATGTTCCAAAATTAAAGATGTTAACACTGCAGCAACTTCTACCCATGCTGGGCAAGAAGGCTTGGCTAGTTACTTTGGACCTCAAGGAGGCATACCTGCATGTCCCAGTCAGACAATCTTGCAGAAGATACCTCAGATTCATAGCTGGCTCAATCCATTACCAATTCTCTGCACTGCCCTTTGGCTTATCTACTGTGCCCAGGGTCTTCACAAAATGCCTGGCACCAGTAATCGCATTTTGCAGACAGAGGAATTCAGATATATCCCTACTTGAACGACTGCCTTATTCAAGCAGAGAGCAAAGACATTCTACTAAAGCATCTGGCGTTTGTAAAAAGATTATTAAATGACATCCATAACAGCTTTAGAGAGAGATGTGGTATGAGTGGCTATATTATCTGCCATGCAACCAGATTTAAGGTTCTGAGTTGACTGTGTAGAATCTGATTGTTCTTTTTCTTAGATTGGGGATAATCCCAACTCCCTGAGAGTATTCATAGTATCACCAAAAGAGAAATCCTCTGGAGGAGAAGCAGAAAGAATGGATTCCTCTGCATCTGAATTCTCAAAAGGAGAAAAACCCTGAGAAACTTTCTCTTCATCAGCAGAAATGCTAGAAGTATCAGAACCAGAATAAGACAAAGCCTCAGGAGAGAGACCCTTTCCCCTTTTTGAAGGAGGAGGCTGTGAACCCCTAATAAGAGTCAAAAGGTCATCAGCCATTTTAACCATTTGAGAATGATGGGAATGAGAGGAAACCAGAGCCTGTTTCTTCACAGGCTTATGACTGGAAGCTTTACCTACAAGTCTGATGGGCTCGAGAGGCCTGGCAACAGCCAAAGTAGTGGCAGAGGTTGTCGGTATGAGCTTGCTGTCCGAACGAAGAACAGAGGCCTCGGACACTGGAGCCAGCCTGGCGGCTCCGGATCTAGCTGACGAGGCAATAGGCGGAAGGTCAGAAGACAACATGGGAGCCAGAGGCCCGAGGGACTCTGAAATGGTCTCATCCGAGGCCTGCAGTTGACAATTCGTGGACTGCAGGGGCTGCAAAGGCGCCTCACTGGCTACCGCAGTACTGACGACCAACTTAACATCATCTGAAGACTTAACCTTCTGAAGCCTGTTGCAGTCCTTGTCCTTATGCTTCTTAGGGATATCCGAAGTCTGAAGACCTGCAGATGCCATACCAACAATCTTAGGCCACACTCCAAAATGCTTAGCCCGATGACGAATAGTACGCGGATTAAAGGAAGCACAGAGATCACAATTAAGAACGTCGTGGTCAAGGTCTATACAAATAATACAATAGGAATGAAAATCTCTATGGGGAATCTGCTTTCCACAGTTAAGACAATTACTGACTTTTTCTGACATTCGTTAAGGCAAGAAAAGAGTATCCCAATGAGGTATTTTGCTGTAGTTGACTTCAACTTTGTAGTCGGAAACCAAAAAAGTATACTGCCGACTAGCACTCATGCAAAAATGCTTCTGCTTCGGGCTCCGCGGCAAGGAAGACTGAGGAAGTGATATCTGCATCCTTTTGTATCGGACGTCCTTTACAACCGACAACAGCCGATGTCATATTTACTTACCTTTGATATTCTGGCCGATCGAGGGCTGCTGGGAGCCAGATAACCCATTGGTTAGGACTGCAACAGTGAAACATGATGAACATATGTCTACTTTCATGTCATAGTGTGCATTGTCTACTACTTATTTATACTTTGCAGTGTCTGCACCTGGGATGTTGCCCCCACATCTGTTGTGTCGCAGGGAAAGCATTAGAATTCTCCAGTCCATATCTACCTTAAGCTTGTGCATACTGATGTCTGCCTGTTATGTGTTCTTAACATAGATGCCAAGATCAAGATGATTTTCTTGGCACCCTAGCCTCAGCTCATAATAACTTAGTTATTAACGGAGACCCAATCATAATCCTCAATATTTGGTACTTAACTAAGACTGCCCAATAATCCTAGCATTGAAATAAAAGGTCCGCTAGGAGATTCCACCTCCACAGTAATCCATCAACTATACCTTGGTCTTCTGTTTGACTATCAACTAACGTTTTCCCTCCATAAAAACACATAGATTAAAATCTGACAATTAAAATTTGCTTGCAGATATATGTACCCTTGGTCCAAAATCCAGATATACTGCATATCACTGTCATCAAATTCTGCCACTTCATCTCCTTATCAAGCTGTAGGGGCACGACTGTGTGACACTAGTAAAATCCATTTAGCTTCTGTCTGCGGCAAGGGCTTCCCTCACCATCAGGCTGTTAGCATACTGCAGCCACTGTCCTTCCTTTGCTTCAAAACTCTGCAGTTCATAATTTGCTTATTTGTTTGGCCCATCCTTTGATTAAACTCTCACTCTGGTCAGACCACCCTTCAACAAGGCCTTAACAGAGAAATACTTTATCATATTAGCACATACAGCATGAAACTTGCTTCCCAGGTACATAAGAAAACTCAAAAAGTTTACCTAACATTCAGGGAAAACCCTACTTGATCATGTCAAGGAATAGAGTATACATGTTTCTGTCTGGAAAACAGTTAATTCAATGTAAGCAGAGGTTACACAAAGCTACTGAACTGCTGCACTCCTTTGTCGAATCTTGCTCAGTGTAAACAAAGTAACAGCTACATATGCAGTTAGCATACATATGCTGGGTAACTGTATATTTTGTAAACTAGTATTTGAAACATCCATTTATGTGTACTTGTATTTTAACAGTTCTGTTGTATGTTCATGTCAAAGCCTCAACTTGTAAATATGTTTTAGTATTTCATGAGATTGTTGCTGCCAACTTGTCCTAGGCTGTGGCTGACAAGACTCCTTGGATAAATCCATACACTTTTTTAACAAAGTAAACTAAATAAATAAAACCACAACTCTGAAGAACTGTCTACTTTCATGTCATGGTGTGCATTGTCTACTACTTATGTATACTTTACAGCGTCTGCACCTGAAATATTGCCCCACATCTGTTGTCATGCTTTGTGTCGCAGGGAATGCATTAGAATTCTCCAGTCCATATGTACCTTAAGCTTATGCATACTGATGTCTGCCCATTACTTAAATACTAACAGAAAAGCATTTTTTTTTGTATTTGGCCTAGCACCTGGAACTCTTATTTCTCATAATATTCACTCTGTTCTAGTCTTCAGTTGCAGTTAGCATAAACCAGTGCACCACACTGTAGATGTCTCAACTCCGTGAAAAAGATTACATTGAATCCCAACCCTGTAAAGGTATGAGCTTTAACTTGTGTCAGGTTTTCCAGTGACCTATTCCTTCTCAAAAGTGGGCTTTAACTTTGGTCCAAAAGAGGGACAAGTTTCCCACTCTGTCCCATAAGTATAGCTGAGCTGGGATTTGATGTAATAATTTAATCAAAACGTGGTTTACTGAATGCTGGCTCAACTAAAATTGAGAAACTGCTGTAAACAACTTACTTAGCCCCACACAGCATAACACAACACATTTTCTGGCCACACCGTTGCATTGTAACTGCTTATCTCAGCTTTGCTACCACCATCAACATTAATAGGAATGCAGGGACTTTTGTAGCAGCACTTTTACTTGATTTGTCAAAAGCTTTTGATGCTGTCACCTAAAACTACTCTACAAGCTCTCCTCCCTAGGACTTCAATACTCCTCTCTCACCTGATTCAACAGCTACCTCATTGATAGACTTCATGCTGAAAATTGGAAAATGACATCTCTCCATTTCTTATAGTGCACATAGGGGATACTTCAAGGCTCTGTCCTTCATCCCTTGCTGTTTAATGTTTTCATAGGTGACTTTCATACCACAAGTACCATTATTTAATTTGCTGATTCCACACTAATCAGCATTCTCAAGAACCTCCAACAGCATTCAACCCAAACATAGGAGTCCTTCAACTCTGTTGAAACTTGGCTACTTAACCTCAGTTACTATGAAGACCAAACATATTCTGTTCACACCTAAACAATTATTTAACACCATACCTCTGTTCACCATTACTGCTTCTGACATAAATTGCAGCTGATATGTCGTATAGATCCCTTGACTGCTTAGTACTAAAACAGGTAAATTGGGTAGAATTCTCCTCGGTATTTAATATTCACACAACTTAAAACTGTTCATTTTCTAATTTTACAATATGAAAAATACTAAACACTAAAAAATGTTGAGCCATACTCATTCCCTCTACTGACAAATTCTTACTGCACCCAATTAAATCATTCTATACTGCAGGTAACTGCCTGCATTTCTCATGTCTCCAAAGTCTGGAATTCCATTGCTCTGTCACTTAGACAAACTAACATCCTGAAATTCAAGCTACTATTGAAACAGCACCTAAAGGTTCCATGGCTTTACTTATCCACTACACCTGGCGAATCCCCCCTAAACTATTCTTACCCATTACACCCCATCCTGCATTGAAATGACTACTTGAACAATAATCTTCTGTCGTATCTTATACTATAATGTCTACTTGCCTACATAAATTGTACCATTCTCTACTCTACACTGTTAAGAATGTTCACTTTACCACTGTTCCTACTTTTATGAAATACAGTGGTCTAAACTTTCGTCAAAGTACTCATCCTGATTTACCTTTGAATGATTTTCATCTCACTTAATTGCCTGTATTATCATTAGACTTTGTAAGTCGACTATTCATATGCATCTTACCAGTGTTTTTATTTTCTCACTATTATATGCTTAAATAATCATTGCCTTTCTCATTATTGTATGCTGAATGGTTCATCATGCTATGTATGCATGTATGTTACTTTCTGTCTGTCTTGATAAGCTTTTTTTCCCGGGCCTCAGCTGAAAATGGGTGTTCCACCCAGTTGGACATTCTGGATAAGTGGTAAATAAATAAATAAATAAATGATATATTTAGATTTATACACACGCATATATCCATCTGTCTGTATATAGAGATACATACACACACACACACACATACACACATATATATATATATTTTATATATGTGGGTGTGTGTTTGGGTGTGTGTGTGTGTGTATATATATATATATATATATATATATATATATATATATATATATATATAAATAATTGATTGACATGTTATTTAGTTGAAATACAAAACATCCACAAAATATGTTGAACACATTATTTCAAACATTAAACACATCAACACTTAATACATCAAAAAAGGAAACAAATATCCTTTTCCAAAGCACTACCAAAAACCCAACCACATTCAGCTGTGGTCTGTAAAAATGACTTTTTTTAAGTTGAGATGGATGTTAGGGTTGGGGCAGGGGCAGGATTAGAATTAACATGCATTGCTAAGGTGGGCAATTTGTTTCTTACTGTATTTTTTTTCTTGTTATTTCCAGACAGTGTTAAAGGACATTCTAATAAGAGTCTTGTTTTTTTTTTAATGGCATATTGGAAAAGGGTGTACTCTAGAAGCATTCTGGAGACAACTACATGATCTTCTGCACATATGTTTACAAAACATTGTACACTGGATTTCTTTTCCACTTCCAGAACTAGTTTTGATAAGACCATTCTCCAGAGGCTGCTGGAGTTTTATCTTTGCTTGTCCCTTGTTGGATAAGCTTTGTTAATCAATCCAAATAACTGAAGGCTACTACAGAAGTAAGACTGATCAACAAAGTACAGTTGTGGAAAGTTGCACTTACTGTAACAGTAGATGTTCAAATTCCTTACTGCTGTTCAAATTCCTTACTGCTGCAGTAGCCACATCCAGCCTCCTCCTAAGGTATACAGTTAGTTGTTGGTGTGATGTTAAGAGGTAGTGCCGTCTGTGCCAGGGAGAGCAAAGCAGTATACGTGTACATATGCCAGCATAGCCAGCTGGACTTCTGCAAAGAATTTTATGTTATTTGACTATCACGAGTTGAAAATATATTTGTAAAGTTACTTGTGTTAAAAATGCATCAATAGTAGATGTTCTTCATGTTTCACTGTTGCAGTCATTACATTTGGGTTTATCTGCTTGCAGTAGCCCTCAGTCGGCCTGATTAACAAAGTCTTGGGTCCTGCGTCAGTTGCTGTCTCCTCTTCCATGACATCAGGTCGTCAGGGGTATAAAACATGCAGCCGACACCATTATATCAGTCTTTCTTGCCGTTTGGTGCACGAAGCAGAAGCAGTTCGCAAGTGCCGGTCGTCTGATTCCTGAAATTTTCATTTTTGAGTTTCAGAACCGAAGTCTTCAACTAAAGCTAAGTACCCCGTTGGGGAAACTTTTTCTTGCTACTTACCGATGTCAGTAAAAGTTAATAATTGCATTTCTTGTGGAAAGCAAATACCTCACAAAGATTTTCTTTCCTACTGCATTCCTTGCCTAGGCCCTGACCATGACGTACCTTGCTGTCAGTTTTGTGCCTTATTTAATCAACACACTATCCGTCGTCTGTATATTTTCGCCTCTAAATATTTCGGTTCTTGGTTCAGTTATCTAGAAATGTCGTCAGTTAGCCATCCAACTACCGTAATTCTGAAAAAGCGCAAAGATAAAGACAGAGACAGGCCGCCTCGGTCCAAAGCTGCCGACGATGCTTCTCCTAAGCCAGTCACCAGTTCGCCGGTACTCAGTGAGGCACTTTTGCAGCCCCTGATACCAGCTACTTCTGATTCGCAGGCCTCTACTGAAACCCATTCGGAGTCCGGTATGCTGAGAGATGCTTCAACTGTGGAACCTGCGGATGTCTCTACCTTGGATGGCTCCGGAGTCGCTGTGGAGGCACTGGCTTCTGAGGGTGTATTCAGGCCTACAGACTTGCATATTAAACCAACGCCTCTTTCTTCTTTAAGGCCTAATCCTCGAACCATGCCTAAGAAACCGATGCCCAGGCCGCATGCACAGACCTCTATGTCTAAAAAACAAATGATAAGAATGGCTGAAGATCTTATAACTCTAATAAGGGGAAGCCAACCACCCCCTTCTGAGAGACCTAGGACTGAATTTATTTATGAATCCTCTGACCAGGATTCTGATTTTTCTGATTCTTCTGATGATCTGGATTTACTCATATCTACTTATGAGGATTCTGATGCAGAGGACTCTATTCCCTCTGCTTCCCCTCCAGAGGATTTTTCTTTTGGTGAAACCTTGCACACTCTTAAGGGAACATTTTCATTTGGAGAGCCAGGATTTTTCTGATTCGAAAAAGAGGCTTAGGGATTTCTTACTCCTGCCTCAGCATAGGCCTTTAGCTATTACCTCCTATATTAGGCATTGTTAATGATGCCTTTTCGGAATCTAGTTTGGCCCCTGATTCTTTGCCTCCTGCCCCCAGAAAACCTGATAGATATTACAGGGTCCATGATTCTCACAAGTTCCTTTTTAAAAATTCTATTGCGGATCCAGAGACTATTTCACAGGGACCCAAGGGCATTAAGGCTTCTACTGCTAGAAATCCTATCCCCTTCTGATAGAGACTCCAGGGCGCTGAATAGATGGGGTAAGAAGATTTATACTTCTGCAACCTTGGCCATTAGGGCCTTAAACTGTCAGTTTCATATGTTAAAATATTAACAACATGTTATCGGATTGCTTAAACAGAAAATGATGTTGATTCCTGGCTGTGCTGAAAATAAAGAATTACAGGATTTAATGCATTCTGCTGAACAGGTTGGAAACATACTTTGCAATGTGGATTTGATTCATTAGAGGCCTCTTGCAGGGCTGCTGTCACTGGGTCTGTACTCAGAAGGCATGCTTGGCTTAAGGAGCAGTCTTTGCCTGATCATGTTAAAGCTAAACTGTTGGCTGTTCCCTTAAATCAGGACTGCCTCTTTGCCAACAAAGCTGAGGAAGTTCTTAAAATGATGGAAGATAAAGCTAAATCTATGCAAACTGTTAAAGATTTCTTATAAGTTCAGCCTTCAAGATTTAGTAGGCATTGGCCCTCTAAGAATTGGTCCTTTCCGGCCCCTTCCAGGTCTTCTCAATCCAAACCCAGACACAACAGAAACCCCGGGTTTCAGTCCCAGGGTACGCACAAGACTAAGCAGTGGGGGGCTTCCGGATTCAAATCTGGGAGTAGTAAGACTCCCCCCATGGAAAACTGTCTCAATGACTTGCTCTTAAAACTTCCAAGCACTTCTCAACTGAATACTCCTTTAGGCGGAAAGATTGGTCTGCAGGCTAAAAACTGGGAACTCATTACCCAGGACAAATGGGCCTTAAATATAGCGTCCCAAGGATGCACATTTCACTTCCACACATTACCAACACCAAAGGGGTGGCCAGATCTACCCCCAAATCAATGGGCAGAGGCCCAAAAGCAAATACTTTCTCTCTTAAACATGGGGGCTATTCATTTTTTACCAGAAGAGGAAAAGGGACAAGGTTTCTATTCAAGACTTTTCCTGGTACCCAGAAAAGACAATTCATAGCATCCTATACTGGACCTTTCTATTCTAAACACCTTTTTGTTGATTTCAAAATTCAAGATGCTGACTCTTCACCTGCTGCTTTCTATGCTAGGCAAAGATGCTTGGTTGGCAATATTAGATTTAAAAGAAGCATACCTGCACATCCCTATCGGGGATTCTTGCAGAAGATACCTACGCTTCAAAGCAGGCTACATGCACTATCAGTTCTCTGCACTGTTCTTTGGCTTATCTACTGTGCCCAGGGTATTCACAAAGTGCCTAGCTCCAGTCATTGCATTTTTCAGGCAAAGAAATATTCAAATAGACCTATACCTGGACGATTGTCTAATTCAGGCAGAAAGCCAGGACATACTTTTGAATCATCTGGCCTTTGTACAAAGGGTGCTGACCTGTCTGGGGTACACCATAAATGAAAAGAAATGACATCTGGTACCCTGTCAAGCAAATTATATTCCTGGGAGCAAGCTTAAATACAACTTCCCAGATGGCTTTCCTCACGCCAGCGAAACAGATTCATTTGACAACCTACTTCAAACAAGTGGCCCCAAAACCCTGCTATCTGCAAGACAAATACTGCAAGCCTTAAGGTTCATGGTCTCCTGCATTCTTCTAGTTCCATATGCAAGACTGCATATGAGGAAACTACAATGGAATCTAAAAAGCCTATGGTGTCAACATTCTCAACATCTAGAAGCAATTTTTCCTGTCATACCTTGCCTACGCCTAGAGTTCCTTTGGTGGGGAGAGGCCTGCCACCAAAACAAGGGATTATCATTCACGCTACCCCCTGCCGCCCAAACCCTAACAGACGCATCAGACTATGCATGTGGGGCTCACCTGGCGGGGAAGTGCATTCAGGGCAAATGGAACCCGTGTCAAATGCACCTGCATATCAATCAGAAAGAAATGTTAGCTGTACAGAATGCTCTTAACAGCTTTCAAGGACCACATTCTTCTAGGACAACTAATGGTAAAGACGGACAACACCACTGTTATGTGGTACATAAAGAAGCAGGGGGCACACATTCTTACCCCCTCTGCAGACTAGCAATGGCATTGTGGAACACAGCCTTGCGCTACCAAGTGAATCTACAAGCTCAATTCCTGCCAGGAAAATTAAATACACTGGCAGACGGACTAAGCAGAAACCTCATGGACCCACACGAGTGGAAACTGGGACAAAGGATTTTCAACATATTGACAAGCAAATGGGGGAGCCCAGATATAGACCTGTTCGCCTCCCCCCAGAGCTATCATTTGGACAAATTTTGCACAAGGATTCCCCACAAACACCCACTGCTCAAGCAATTCCTCAGAGGGGCCAAAAATGTAATGCTACCCAGGAGAGCTCCAACTCCAACCTGGGACCTTAACTTTGTTTTTGAGAAACTCGCTCTTCCTCCTTTCGAGCCAGCTGCTACTGCAGATTTAAAATTTCTTTCTTGGAAAACAGCATTCCTTTTAGCAATCACTTCAGCAAGAGGGGTATCTGAATTACAGGCCCTTATGGCAATGGAGCCTTTTATCATCTTTCATGCGGACAGGGTGTCCCTGAGAACCAGTCCCTCCTTCATGCCCAAGGTGGTATCCAGTGTGGCTCTTAATCAGTTCATTCATTTGCCAACCTTCTTTCCTAATCCACAGAGCAAAGGGGAACGGATGCTGCACTCCTTAATTGTGCACAGACAACTTAGATTCTTCTTGGACAGGACCAAACCTCAAAGGAAATCTGAACAACTGCTGGTGGCATTTGCTGCAGGGACAGAGGGGAGGGCTATTTCAAAGCAAACCATTTCTAAATGGATATGCCATTGCATTAATTTCTGCTATAAGCACCATGGAAAACCTATCCCACAGGGCAACAGACCTCACTCTACCAGGGCTGCATCTACCTCTACAGCCTTTCTCAGAGGCATCCCTACCAGGGACATCCTAGAAGCTGCTACCTGGAGTTCTGTACATACTTTCACCAATCATTATCATTTACCAATTTTCCTCTAAATCCAGAGCTGGCTTTGCCACTGGAGTCTTGCAGAGCCTTATAGCTGGTCCTAATGCTATTTAAATTCCTCCTCCCAACCTTAGCTTTGGGAATATGCCCAAATGTAATGACTGCAACAGTGAAACATGAAGAACATAGTGCAGTTGTGTACACTTACCATAAATGTAGATGTTCGAGTGTATTCACTGTTGCAGTCCTGGTTACCCTCCCTCCAGCCCCCTGACTTCCTTTGGCTTTACCTCTACTTTCCTTTACTATGCTTAAAAGCTTTTTGGTGTATTTGCTTTTTTTGTTGGAGGTATAACCTTGTATTTTTTTTTTAATATATTTAATTGCTTCCCATTAGGGGGGCACCTGACATCCGGGGCAAGAAAAAATGATGTAATGGTGTCGGCTGCATGTTTTATACCACTGACGACCTGACGTCACAGAAGAGGAGACCGCAACCGACGCAGGACCCAAGACTTTGTTAATCAGGCCGACTGAGGACTACTGCAAGCAGATAACCCAAAGGTAATGTCTGCAACAGTGAATATCTACATTTATGGTAAGTGTACACAACTGTGTCCTGCTGGACAGAAAGAATGTATGCATGCCTTTGTGTTATAGCTTTCAGACAGTACCACAGATCTTAGCAAAGCTCTGTGTGTATATTGTACCAGAGTCATACGACTAGAGGTGATGTCATCCTCTAATCAGCATCTTGTTTCTTTGGAACTGTCGCAGCAGCACCTGACAGGAAAGATTTCTGACAGGATGTATATCTCCCACATCCACTCAGACAAAGAGAGACATCATCTGGCTTTTGCTGTGGTAAGACACTCAGTACACATCTGTTTGCTTTGCTTTTTTTTTTTTTTTTTTTTTTTTTTTTTTACCAAGAGATTTTTATTTTTCAGTAAATAATCAAATACAGTAAACTTAAAATATAAATATAGTAAGTTCTTTAGCAGTCAGTCAACATAAACTATGTACAATATTTACAGAGGCCTGATATTGGTTATTAAAATTAATGCTCCAAAAATTTCTCAGTTTTCATTAGTTAATTCAGTCATTAATAACATTGTTCTTCAAATATAGATCAATAAGTGAAATCACTTTAGTCCAACGATTGTTGGAGAATGTATTAGGATAACTTCTTAATTCTTTTAAGAAAATCTTCAAATGATGGAGGAGTAGATATTCTCCATTTCTTTGTAATGCTTTTTCTTGCAACAGATATGATGGTTCAAAGAATATTATAATTTATATTCATCAGGTCATTTTTGTCTGTTATATTAAGTAATATTAGACGCTTTGATAAAGAAAAAATTGTCAGAAAATAATGCTTGCAAAAATTCTTAGACCAATATAAAGACAAGGAATAACATTCATAAAATGTATGGACCCAATCAGCATTACAATTCTGTGAACATCTCCAACATGAGATAGTGTGATTTCCATTTATTTTAACAATTCTATTAGGAGTTAGAAAAGCCCTATGTAGAAATTTCCAAGTAAAGGTATGCCAGAATTGAGTCCACGAAGTATGTTTAATAGAAAGCTTGGCTTGCTTTAATAAGTAGTTAGGGAACAGTAATTCTTTAGTCAGTCAGGGACAATTTAGTGAGAATAGTTTAGTATTGTTTTCTGCATCTGTGAGAAACTAACTGTATTATTTTTTTATGTATCTATGTGGTTGAAATTATGTTGTTTATGGTATTTAGTATTCTCCTGTTTTCTGTTTTATTATTTGTCATTAAATATTTTAATAGCTTTCATTGTGGCTGGTCCTTTAGAGAATACTTTTGACATCTTGAAAGTACTTGTACTAGTTTTAGTGACACTGTGGTCACACCCTACCATTTGTATTACTATTAATTTTACATAGTAGAATTAGGTTCCCTTTATAAGAGCCTTATTGTAGCTGACTGGTGGTAGCATGATTACCTCAGAGTCTTTGCAGAAAGGGGCACAGCTAGCAAGTCTGTCAGCTTTTCCCAGGTGTATATGTGTGTGTGAAACTCAAATATTCAAATGTTTGTGTATCAGCTTCTGGGAACAGGGACACAGAGCTCCAAATTGGTCAGTGTGGAGTTTTGTGTAGGTCTGGTGAGAGAAAGAGACTCCAGCCCCAGATGTGGAGCTTGCTCCCTGTGTACTCTTAAGGCGAATTGTGCTTAGTGCAGGGAGCTGCATCTGGAAATACTGTGTAAATCCATCTTTGCTGTTAGTGACTGTCCCTCTCCGGAGTCAGTGGTGAGGATTGAGTCTCCTTGATTGTTGGTTATGGAGCAGAACCTGTCACATATTGGTGACAGCTGGGTGGGATATTAATTGAACTTCAGTAGCTGGTGGGCAGTTGTCACTGAGGGTGTGTGTACTGTCAACAGCCACAAGGTAAATGTACAGAGTTTCATTTTCACAACAGTTTTATTTATTTTTGTTAGTTTAGTTTAGTTTAGTCAGGTAAAGCAGGCAAGGATGTCAGCAGAGGATCACATCAAGCTGACAAAGAACCAGTTGGCCAAGGTGTGCGAAGCCAAAGGACTTGTGCATGCCAGCCTGACTAAAGAGGAAATTATTTCAGCCTCGGTCACAGCTGCAGCACATACAGCAACCCCAAAGACCACCAGTCTGGTGATGGGGGATGTACAGTCTTCAGAAACTGGACAGTTCACCTTTTCCTCGGAGGACTTAAAAATCCATCTGGAGTTAGAGACTTCAACTGGATGCCAAACAACTGGAGAAGCAGATGGAATTAGAATCAGAAGAGAGACTGTGGTGTTTGGAGGTCACAGAGAGACTGCAGAATTTGGAAGCCAAAGAAAATGAGAAATGGCACCAACATGAGAGGGAAATGCAGACTCTTCAGCAGGGTCATGCAGGTAATGGGGAAGGGAATAGCCAAACCCTAGAAGGAATAAAGGTCAGTAAATTTTTTCCACAGTTTACAGAGGCTGATGATTTTGATAGTTTTATTCATGTATTTGGAAGGGTATGTAGACGTATAATGCTAAGCAAGTGCTCTGTGTACAGTTCCTGACCCCCTTACTCCGTGGTAGAGTTGTAACTGCTGTTTCTAATTGTTTAAAACTATGATAAAGTAAAACAATGTTTACTGGAATATTTTAAGTTAACACCTGAAGCTTACAGAAAACAATTCTTGAGCATAGACGTAAGGCAGATGAAAGTATATGTGATTATGTTGCTGAGTTAAGCACTTACTTTCATAGATTGGTGAGTGAGTGTCAGGTCACCACTTTTGAAGGGCTGGCAGACCTTTTGGTGAGGGAACAAGCCCTTAGCACATTGCCTGAGGACATGAGAATCTGGTTGGCAGATTAGGAGTATAACTCTGCTGATGAGCTGGGGAGAAAATGGGATGTCTACTTAGCAAGCAAGGTATGACTACACAAGAAGGGGATACCCAGCGCTGCACATGGTTATAGGGGAACCCATGGTGGGTAGCCTAAACCATCCCAACAGAGTACACCAGTAACAGGAGAAGCCACTAGTTCGGTACATGGTTAGGACCAAGGGTTAGATGTTTTAAATATAACCAGAGAGGCCATGTAGCATACAAATGTCCACTGAGGCAGGGTAGGGAACCAAAGATGAAGGAGCCCGCAAGTGGGAATAACAGCATGCAAGTGGTAAGTTGTCTGGAGACAACAGGGGTAACAAATTTTGTTTTATTTTATTTTACATTTGTTTACTGGGAAAGCCCAATTGGACACATATCATTTTTCAGCAGAGGCCTGGGGAGAAAAAGCTCCATATAAAACATGTAGTACAACAGTATACAGAGTATGTTAAACTGTAAATATGTAATTTCAAAGTAATTGCATGATAATGTCAGACAATCTTCTTCATCTTCTTCTTTCAGCTTTTTCCCGGTTATGAGTCGCCACAGCAGATCACCTGTCCACTCATGATTGGCAGTGGGGTTTTACGATGTCGAGTTGCCAGCCTGGCGCCCAACCTTCCACAGAAGGCACGATAATGTCAGACAATAAACAAGTTATATACAAAGAACAAAGACAGGCTGAATTGCATAATTATTACAGTGTAGAAGGCACATTCATTGCATATTTCCTGTGAACATTTATATTTAGAAATGTTAAACATACATATTTCATATCTATAATCATTAGCCATTGATATTTCAATATAAACATTACCTTATGGTAAATCCTTTACCATTTATTACACGTGTGGCAACATAAATTGTATGGTTAGGAAGATTCCTTATGTCAGGAGTTGAGTGAGTAAGTAGTATACTTAGGTAGGTGGTGTTAGACGTTCTTTTGGGGAGACAGAAAAAGAGATCGATAGAGAAATGATAGCTAACAAGTAGTAGTGATAAGGGCATTGACAGACATGGAGAAGTTAGTCAGTAGTAGAGCAGGGGCACAGCCATCTGTTTAATAGGTGGGTTTTTAGAGTTGTTTTAAATTGGACTGATGATACTATTGTGGTGATGTTATCAGGTAGTTCATTCCAGATTTTACCGATGTAATTTGAGAAGAGGGAATCTCCTGCTTGATTTTTGGCTGCATTAATTAAATTATCACTGAAGTTTGTGTCCTGTCTTAGCAGATGGAAGACAGGCCACTGCTAAGAGAGACAGCCTCTGACATAACCATTGTGAATTCTGCAGTGGTTAAAGAGGAACAGTACTTGCTGGGCAGTCCACACCAGTCAGAGCTTTAGGAAGGACCGCATTCCAGATACCTTTGGCCAGAGTTCACCTTGACTGGGAGAGTAGAAATGTAAGCAAGCAGGTAGGTGTGTTTGAGGATATCCCTGCAGATGTCTTGATATTAAATGGTTTTGATAATGCAGCATGATTTTGATATTGCAGTACTTTGTGTGCATACAGTTGTACACAGTCAGGCTTGGAGACAGGCATGTGGGTCAGGTAGCCTCGGAGAGACCCAGGTAGACCCCACACCTGAAGCTGGGGCTGGTGAGGTAGCTGTTTCAGGGAGGGAGCTACCCTGTAGCAGTGAGCCACAGATGCTGGTAGGTACTGATGTTCCCATGGACAGAGTGACCGCAGCAGCAAAGGTGAGTAGTAGTATCCAGGCTGACAGTGTGTCACTGCTGTCAGATGAGACCAGGCTTCCAGTGGAAAGGGAGCTGGGAAGGGTCACAAAGGTAGAATTGAGACAGGCTCAGCTTTCGGACCCTACATTATGAGGCTTGAGAGTAGCTAAGGAGGCACCTGATTCTCAAGGCAAAACGTAGACTGCATACTGGAACAAAGGGCTATTGTACAGAGATTAGACTCCTGAGGGAGGGCTAGAAGATGAGGTAGTACAGCAGCAGGTAGTGCCCAGAGCCTCCCATCTGGCACTTCTAGCCATAGGAAATGACATTCCTTTTGCAGGTCATATTGCCATAAAGTGTACTAAGAGACATATTATGCAGAACTTTTGTTGGCCTGGGATTGCAAGGGATGTAACAGAGTACTGCAGAACTTTTGAGCAGTGCCAACAGGTAAGCAAGGCAGGAGACAAGGTCAATGCTTCTTTGATGCCTTAGCATGTGACTGAGGAGCCATTTCAGAGGGTAGCTATGGATATTGTGGGACTTCTGAAATGGCTCTTCAGTCACCAATCCACAGGGAAGAAGTATATCCTGATGGTAATAGGTTATGCTACTAGATACCCTGAGATGGTGGCTCTGTCGTCTATCGAGGCAGATAATGTGGCAAATGCTTTGTTAGAGATTTTCAATGGGGTAACTTTCCCAAGAGAAATAATGACTAACAGAGGTGCCAATTTCATGTCAGACCTGCTGGCTTGTCTGTGGAAGTGCTGTGGGTTGAAGCACCTAAAGACCACCCCCAGACTAATGGTCTTGTGGGGAGGTTAAACTCTACACCATAAAAAACATGCTACTGGCATTTACAGACCAGTTTAAGAGAGAGTGCGACAGATATATGCCCAATCTACTGTTTGCATACAGAGAGGTAACCTAGGAATCCACAGGTTTTGCACCCTTTCAGTTGTTGTATGGGCATAGGGTGAGGAGGCCTTTAGATTTGATTTGTGATGAGTGGGAGGGTTAGTGTGAATCCCACAAGGAGTCTGTTGTGACATTTGTCCTAAACCTCAGCACAAGGCATAGGGAGCTCATGGGCTTGGCCCAAGAGAACCTGGCAGGAGCCCAACAGCAGACAAAGGTTTGGTATGACAGGAATGCTCAAGCCTGAGAGTATGCTGTGGAACAGCAGGTTATGGTGTTTGGTGCTCATTCCTGTCAGACACAGTAAGCTGCATGCATCTTGAGAGGGACCGTTCAAAATGGTAAGAAAGGTCAGTGATGTTAATTACATGATAAACCTGCCAGGCAGGAGGCAGGGGCACAAATTTTATCATGTTAACATTGATGAACACTTACCATAATAGGGGGGCCCTGGTGCTGAGTATTTGCAGTGGATGACAGGAGGAGTATGAGGGGGATCTGGTGACTGCTCTCCTCTGTAATGTTCGGACTGACACATCAGTGAAACAAAAGGTGAGGGCATTTCTGGAGACAGCAGGGTAGTATAGAAAGTTTGTTCCCAAATATAGTACAATAGCTGCTCCCCTCACAGACCTGATGAGGAAACACAGGCCAGATAAGGTAGTGTGGACCCCAGCCTGTGAGCAGGCATTCCAAAAGCTTAAAGGGGTTTTGGGAGGACTCCCTGTGTTAGCCAGTCCAGATTACAGCAAAGAATTTGATTTGCAGGTGGATGCTTCAAACCATGGGATGGGGGCTGTACTCAGCCAGCTTTCCATAGAGGGAGAAGAGCACCCAGTTGTATATTTCAACCATGGACGCCAACCTAGGGAAGAATGTTATGCAGCTGTAGAAAAAGAATGTCTATATGCCATAGTATGAGCACTTCAGAAACTTCAGCCTTATGTGTATGGAAGGAAATTCACTGTGGCTACCAAGCAGAATTTCTTAACATAGTTACATCGTGCCAGCCAGCAAAATGCCAAGTTATTAAGGTGGAGTCTAGGGTTGCAAGGATATGGCATGACAGTGCAGCACCATAGTGGGGTCAGCAATGCCAATGCAGATGGGCTGTCAAAACAGAGTATAGGTTAATGTGTTCCCAAACAGGCCCATTTCTCTCAAGCAATGCTTTTCCAGGGTCACTTGAAAAACTAGCTTGAGTTTTCAAAGGGGGAGAGATGGGATGTTATGAGGTGGTGCCATCTGTGTCAGGGAGAGTAGGGTAGTACATGTGTACATATGCCAGTATAGCTAGCTGGAGTTTTGCAAATAATTTTATCTTATTTGACTTTCACACTGATTTGTACAGATATTTGGGTTAAAAAAATATTTGTAAATTTGCTTGTGTTAAAAATGCATCAACAGTAGGCCCTGCTGGACAGAAAGAATGTATGCATGTATATTAGGTTGTATTGTTGTAATTGATCAAATGTGTATCTTTGTCAGAGAACCCTGGAAGGGTGTAACGTTTGAAACTGTGTTATATATTTATTATTTTATTTATTCTGGTTTGTCCAATCCATTTTCATTTCTGGAGGTGGAAAGGAGAAAGAGTACTCCAGTAAACAATTTACAACATTTACAATTTTAAACAATATTTTATATAATATTGATTATAGCAAAGTTATACATATCATGGGATACATGCATAAAGTTAAAGTTGCATTAAAAAGAAGCTAACAAACAATTTTACATATTACATTGATAATTAACAAACAGTTAAACATTTTGTTTTGGTGCAAATGAAATTGTGCAAATGCATGGTATTGTGGAGAGGTGTAAGAGGGTACTAAGTATGGGGTACATAAGGGAAGGAAAGTAAGGGCTAGGGTAGGTCATAGGGGTAGGGCAAGGGGCAAAAATTGGGAATTGAAAATAAACTTTTTTTTCATTTTTAAAGTGTGAAAGTGTGGAGGTACGCGGTCAGTCATAACAGATAACAAACATCATCATAAAACAATAACATGCAGAAAATTAAAATTAACTGTTTCATTTTTTTTTTTTTTTATTTTCATCCAAAATGAATACACATACACACTTTCCACTTTAGAGAACAAAAATATTCATATACCCAGTCAAAACAATCATATTTATTTACTATTTTAAAATCACTTTCTAGTCACCTTCTCTGCCATTTCTAATATGTCATTGCTTTATGACAACAGTAAACTGAGGTGCAAAATTTATAACTACTGAAAACAATAACACCTACGGTCATATGTTTCTTTGCAGCATTGCAGTTTTCACCACTCATACAGACTGTCAAGTATTTTCGGATGCTGCCACAGATCTTAGGAAAGCTCTGTGTGTGTATTGTACCAGAGTCAGGTGACCAGAGGTGATGTCATCCTCTAACCAGCATCTGGTTTCTTTGCAACTCTCAAAGCAGCACATTGGAACCTGACAGGAAATATTTCTGACAGGATGTATATCTCACACGTCCACTCAGGCAAAGAGCAACATCATCTGGCTTTTGCTGTGGTAAGTCACTCGACACACATCATCTTGCTTTGCTTTAGTAAGTAGTCAGGGAACAGTGATTCTTTTGTCAGTCAAGAACATTTAGTGAGAATAGTTTAGTAGTGTTTTCTGCGTCTGTTAGAAACTGACCAACTGTATTAGTTTTTTATATATATCTGTGGTTGAACTCTGTTGATGGTATTCAGTATTCTCCCGTTTTCTGTTTTATTATTTATCATTAAATATTTTAACAACTTTCATTGTGGCCGGTCCTTTAGAGAATAATTTTGACATCTTTAGAGTACTTATACTTCATTTAGTAACACTGTGGCCGCTCCTGAAAGCCTTGCTGTTTTGGTCACACTGTACCATTTGTATTAGTATTAATTTTACACAGTAGAATTGGGTACCCTTTGTAAGAGCCTTAGGGTAGCTGACTGGTGGCAGCATGATTACCTCAGAGTCTGGGCAGAAAGTGGCACAGCTAGTAAATATGTGCCTGTTTTTCCCAGGTGTGTATGTTTGTGTGAAACTCAGATACCAAAGTGTGTGTGTCAGCTACTGGGAACAAGGATACAGAGCTCCATAGAGGTCAGTGTGGAGTATTGTATGGGTCTGGAGAGGGAAACCGGGTCCAGCCCCAGGTCTTTTCCAAAGAGGATGACTGTTTACTTTTTAGCATTTAGCTTGAGGCCATGATTTTGACACTAGGTATCCGTCTCAGTGAGACCCTTTTGGGGGATGTCTGTGTCAGCCGGAGAGTCAATTATAGCCCCTAGTTTGCAGTTGTCTGCTAACTTGGTCAGCCATAGTCCTCTTGTGCTTGCTTGTACCTCTGAGAAGTATATGCTGAACAGGAGGGGTCCTAGGACTGAGCCCTGGGGAATGCCACTTGTAACCGGTTTAGAGTCGGACCTAGCTCCCACAACTCTCACAATGTGGGTTCTGTCCATGAGCCAGTTGGAAACCCATCTCGTGACAGGGGGTTTATGTTCAGGCTGGTGAGCTTGTCTATAATACCAGAATGGGGAATGGTGTCGAAGGCCTTGGTGAGGTCTAGGTAGGCTGTCTATACCAACTTTCCCTCATCTGTAGCCTTGGTAACTGTCTCAAACAGGTTTAGGAGGCATGATCTGCCCTTAACAAAGCCGTACTGGGTAGGGTCCTGTGTTTGGAGGTTCCCAATGTCTCTGTTAATGAGTTTCATGATGATGCACTCCATAGCCTTGCAGACCAAGCTCGTCAGGCTTATAGGGTGATAGTTCCTGGGGTCTGTTGTGGCTCCACCTTTGTGGAGTGGAATAACCGTATGCTGCGCACCACTCTATGGGTACGTAGCCTGTGGAGAGGCTGAGTTTGAACAGTGTGTTTAGGTGAGGGGTTAGTTCATCTTTGAGCTCATGTAGGACGCAGCCTGGGACACTGTCCGGTCCCATTAATGCTGTGTTTTTGGCTTTGGAGAGGGCTGTTGTAACCTGAGTGTCTGTGATTTCAGGGACTCTACATTCTTCTGGTATGGTTATGGGCCCTTTTGAGGATGAGAGGGGGTTTAAGTTTGCGCCGAACCTGTCTGCCAGGATGTTGGTGATATCAGTCGGTTCAGTGTATTTTGTGCCATTCTGCACTAACTCCAAGAAGATCTGAGCATTGCCACTTAGATTCTTGACATAGCTAAAGAATGCCTTGTGGTTATCTTTGGAGTCCTTGGCAATTTTTCTTTCGAAGCTCACCTTGGATGATTTTATGAGAGATCGTAGTTGCTTGTTGATACTGATCAGGGATGTCTTCCCTTCTTGGGATTTTACTCTTTTCTGTACTAGTTTCCTCCTTCTATTGTATAGCTTGTTTATGGCAGGAGTCCACCAGACTGGTTTCCTTTTCTTGGAGGAGTGAGTCTTGATTTTGCTTGGGATGGCACGATCCATGCATTCTTGTAGGTGCCCGTAGAATGCATTAGTAAAGGATTTTGCAGCTTGGACAGCATTATCCTTCAGCATGGGGGCTTTGAAACTTTCCACCTCGGTCTTAAGTAATGTGAAGTTTGCTTTTGAAAAGTTTTTCACGGTGGTTTCCTTGTCCAGGTTGTGGGGGCTGAATGTGGATATCCAAAGTGATTTGTTTATGGTCAGCTCTAACCAGCGAGGGGTTGACCTCCGGTGTGGAACACCAGTCGCCCATGTTGGTGATGACCAGGTCCAATATGTTGTCACCTCTGGTGGGGGTGTTGACCAGTTGAACCAGGGCGTTTGAGTTTATAAATTCTAGGAAATGTTGGGCAAGAGAGTTAGTACTTGAGTAGTTCTCCCAGTTAATGTTTGGGTAATTGAAATCACCCAATATTAGGGTGTTTGGTAGGACCTTTGTTTCCCAGTGTTTCCAGAAATGTGGAATGGGGGTCCTGGGACATGGTGGGTGATCTATAGCAAGCTACAATTTGAATTGCAGCTTTGCCCATTGTTAGTTGCACGTGGATGATCTCTGAAGCATTGTGCTGTGCCACTAACCTGGAGGTGTGGGTATCCTTGATGAATATGGATACGCCCCCGCCTTTTGTATTTCGGTTTGGGTTCTGTGGCCGAAATGTATGGTATGAGTTGTAGCCTGGTAGTGCTGGGGTGCTCTCTGGAGCCTTAAACCAGGTTTCTGTTACTGCACATATATCGATTTTCTCCATACTGAGGAGTGCCTCTAGTGTGTGCGTTTTGAGGTTTAGACTTCTGGCATTAAGTAGCATTAACCTCAGTTTTTTGTTACTTGTGCTATTTACGGTGGTGGGTTTGTCTTTTGAACCTTGTTCAAAAAAGGCACTATGGGGGTGGCAAGAGCCTTGGCCAGTATTCGAAAGCCTAAGGGTGACAGGTGCAAGCTGTCTCTAGCATGTCATCCCAGGTGGACAGACACTGGATCCCCTTTGAATGATACCAGAAACTTAGCCAATTGTTGAAATTGAGAATTTTTTCTTTATACCGTGGTATCATTCTTGGTGAGGGCAGGATGCTGGTCAGGGTCACACCGGCCTGGGCTACGTGATCAGAGAGCTCTTCCATGTCTCTTTTTATTAAGTCCAGGGAGTTACGGCTCAGGTCATTCACACCAACATGGACAATGACAGAGTCATATCTGTACTTGTTCTGGAGTGACCTGAGTGCTTGTGTTATGTGGCGGATCCCAGCACCCGACAGGCAGCTAACAGTAACCTTCTCCTTATTCAGCCTAGTGAGTGGGACGTCAGTGTGCCTGACTGTAGAGTCACCTATTACTAGTATGTTGGGTATGTTATTT
This sequence comes from Protopterus annectens, assembly GCF_019279795.1. NCBI lineage: Eukaryota > Metazoa > Chordata > Ceratodontiformes > Protopteridae > Protopterus > Protopterus annectens. Next base: position 1,278,867,999 of record NC_056725.1, on the reverse strand, counting down.
TGCCTTAAGGTCTGTGATTGCATGGCACACTGGTTTTGTGAAGTATGTGTTTCATGGTTTGTGTTGGGGGGGTGGAGGTTGCTTGGATGTTTGCTTTGGAAGTCTCTGTTGCTTTTGCAGATTTTTATTTAGAGCCTCCGAGTATGTTTTCATGTATTTATGTGTGTGTTTTGCCGGTGCTGGTTTAATGGGTCTATGTGAGACTGGTGGTGTGATGCAAGTATTTCCATTCTCCTCTTGACTGTCTGATCCAGTCTTGAGTTAAGAGAGCTTAGCCTCCAGTTTGGCTGTATAATTGTATCTCTTGCATGTATTAGTGTTTGGTGGTAGGAGGAGAGGGTTGTCTGTGTACATGAGGCAGTTGTAACATTGCCTCAAAATGCCCAGATTCACCAGTTGGACTGGAGAGTACACCTGAAACTGCCCTTTGGACATGTCTGGATAGGTACAGTGAACTTTTTTAGTGGATGGCTGGTAAGGTCGAATAGAGAGCCTTGTCCTTCTGTACAGTACAGGAGGGTCTAGTGCTAGGTTTTATAAGTGCTTGCTATGAGTTTTGAGCAAGTGCCGGGCTGATAAATGAATGGCTTGAGTGCTTAAGTTGAAAGTTTGTCTAGTTCCAAGGGAAAAATAGAAGAGGAGACTTTGTGGAGCCGGGAATAGTTTTACCCTAGCTAACCGGCACTGCCCGGCTCACAAAACCAGGGAAATGCGGTATTTATAGCAGGGAAATGAAGAAGATAGAAATTAGCCCAAAATGGCCAATAAACTACTAATTTCTGGGCTGAAACCACTCATTCAGGGACAGATAGGCTGCTCTAAGCTCCCCTCTCTCACAGGTGAATAGAGAAACTTCCTTCTATCCAAGTAAGGTATGGGCAAACACAGAGATTTGTAACACAGCCCTGAATTCAGGTGCTTTGTTCAAAGGTGTGGACACTTCCTCTGTATTAGAAGCAACTACCTGGTCTTCTGTACACACTGTCACAAAACACTACAAATTGGATGGCATTTCCAGGTCTAGAGCCGGTTTTGTAAGGGCTATTCTGCAGGGGTTTGTAGAGAGTGCTACTGTCCCTCTGCCCAGTCCTTCTACATTAACTTTGGTATTCTCCTTAATATTATGAATATTGCAACAATTGAAAAGAAAGACATAGAATCGTTTTGTAAAATCTTACCATAACCATAGCTGTCTTTTTGTTCTATATGTTGCAGTATCCCCCCCCCCCCCGTGCCATCTTCCACCTGATGCTGCCTGATTGTCAGTTGTGTGTTTCCTCCCTTATGTCAGGCTGGTGTTCTTCCTGGGGCATGCAGTTATGAGGCATGATATGTGCTGATGTCCACTTTATACCCGGCATCACTTTATTACTGACGTTGAACTAGTTCCATGTGCAATATCTCATGGGTACCTTACAGTAGCTTTAGGCTTTTGTATACTGGCCAGACATTCGAGTCAGCCGGCGATGGACTCGCAGTGCTCATGTTATGAATACTGCAACATATGAATAGAAGGACATCTAAAGTTATAAATGCGCGTGTCAACTCAGAGTTTAAGTAAATCCAAGCAGTTCTGAAAATGTGGCCAGTAAAATGTTCAATCTGAAATGCATACTGTCTTCTCACATGGTTATTTTACATATTGTAATACTGCTTTAGCATGCAGTCAACTGTTTTATTCCATGTAAAGCTTTTCATAGCAATAAATTGCTTCTGTTTGCTTAGTAATGAGTACCTCAGAGGCCTCTGGTGTGAACCTCTACTTTTCTAACAATATTGCCTTGTGTATATGTTATTGTACAGTGATGCTTCACTATTATTCAAAAATGAGCATGCTGACTGGACAGCCCAACTAGCGTGCCTGTTGTAAATTGGCATCTACCAATAGAAAAAAGTCTGGCCACTAAAGTACCATTGAGCACTCAGACTTTTCTATTGGAATATACTATGGAGGGTAGACCAAGATACAAAAAAAAAAAAAATCAGGTATGTTCTGCAAAAGTAAAGAAACAGATATGTACTTCCTTCTTCAGTCTTGGTAGACTCTCATATCTCTCAACTGTCCCTATTTCCACAGAATGTCCAGATTTTTCCTACATTGTATTATTTTCTGAAGCCTCTGAAATTGAAGCCATTAAATAATGACATACATTTCAGATTTAGCCTTCCTATCCTTCACAAAATCCACGGAGATTCTCTTTTCTCCATTTCTTCTCTTCAGCCGCACTGATGTACTGTGAAAGCATGGAAACACAATTCCCATACACATGCGCAGTGCATCAGAAAACATGGAAGACAGCAAACAACAAGGAGGAACACTATGGTGCCATTATTCAAAGGTAGTATTTAAGAAAGGTAAGCATTTTCTTTCTTAAATAATGTCTTTGTATAATAGCAATAACTCATTTGTTGGTTTGGGTAGAACAGGATTTACTCACACTTGTCTTTGTTTAATTATTCAGGCTTCACCCCCGTGATCAAACCACGCTAAGCATGGGTAAATCCTAATACACCCACAACCACTTGTGGGTTATTGCTTAAGTCGATATTTACATTATGGAATATTTTGGAAGTTGCTCACTGGATTCCTTGTAATGCACAGTAGAATGGCAATTGTTACTGTCCCTACCTGCATGCACTCTTGACCTGCTCAGTTAATGTTAATAGTGCTTCACTGTGAACAATGCTGTTGTAGGCAGTATGTGTTGCATTCTGGTGTCTTTTTAGGCCATTTAAAATTAACCAACCAACAATTTCACTAGTCCATCACATCTGTTTCAGTTCTGTTAGTCACACTGTGGGGAGAATAGTAATCTTATTTCCCTGATGTTCAATGTACTCATCTTCAGATTGTGCAGACTTTACTTATATACTTTTGTAAGCAACCCACCAATACTCACTCTTCAATTCTGTATCACTGTCCAAAATCAGACACTCGTGCACAACTCACTGACACAAACATATTGAAAAAATATCATGACCCACGGAGAACTAACTACATCTCTACTTTGTAATGTAACAGTATCTAATGGGGACCACTGCATAGACTACTGTAAGGTCATGACCCCCAGCAACTGTGCAGCAAACAACTGGGCACACCAACAATGTACTTACAAACAATAAAGTGCATGTCTTTATAAAACAGTGCTTGCAGTTGTAAGGGATCAGACAAGTGTAATGTACCAGCAGCCTGCCAGCAAGCACTGTATACTGACTTTCACCCACACATGTAATGAACAACGCAAGACATATCTGCACAAAGACACACAGATGCATTCTGCAAGCCCCACAAGTACAGTTAAAATTGCTCCTTTTGAAACATGCACCTCTTAACCCTCACACATGCTCATACTCTGTTGCTGCCAACAGTGAGAAGAAAACATATAGTTAGTATACAAGGGAAAAGAAATGTACTGTTTATATGAAATGTGATGCCTAATCCACACTGCAATAACCCTTTCAACTCAATCAAATTCTTCAGAAAATTTTTAGCAGACAAAAGGTTGGCTGTGTTACATCAACAATTATGGTACTACTCATAACTCATGCAGGATTCAGACAATGCTTTCTGTTTATTTCCACTTTGCTCAGTTTATCCAACTCAGATAAGTTAAAATTGATATTTGTTGATTACAATCATCCTTTCACACACATGCCACAGTACACTTGTTACTGGCCATTCTTACACCATCTGCACTACTCACATACATATGTAGTGTACTATGGAATCTCAGATAACTGTCCATCTCTCCACACTACAGTGCCTAGTAGGGATCACATCAAGTGGCTATTCTTGTATAAAGTTGTTGTGTTTGCATGACACTTGGTTCATTTCCACAGGGATTTGCAAACGTTGATGACTATGCCACTGGAAATACTGTGTTGTGGTTTACCACCAGCCTAATTACAGGTCTGACAAGCACTTTTTTTTCTGTCTTGTACTTGATTTTCCCCATTACTACATGTTTGTATGCTAGTTCTGTTAATATTCTGCATTGTGTTTATTTTGTCTTGACATACACTTTATTTGATTATTTCTGTGTTCTATGTTAGAAAGCTTTGGTTGGCACTCTGCTTGCAGTAGAGGGGAACCAAGTCATTTCTATACCTAGGATTACTTAAAGACAGTTTGAATTTTTTTTAATTTCTTTGCATGTATAAAGTCATCAAGTTTTCACCACGTTTGGCATCACTCAGCAGTAGTTAGCTGTTCTCTTTATAGCTGCAGATACATAAAATCTCAGTTTTCCCCTTTAAAAATCAACCTCTGTAATTTCTTGAGTACTTAGTTGTGCGGTGGGGCCCTGTTTTATATGGAGAGGAGTGTTGCCTCACTAGTTTAGACTTAGGTTGTAGTTTTTACCCAGATAATGCCTAAGCAAATCAGTCATAAACCCGTCGGGTATCATTCCACTTTACTCCATGCCGGAAACATCTAAAACCATAGATTTGCATTTTCCTCTTAACTCCGAAGCCAATTTGATGGAAATGGGCATCCTGAGACAGTGTAGCAGTTGTCTTGTGTTTACTGACAACCACCTCATTTTTAAGCAGTTTAACTCAATGTGTGGGAGATATTGTTAAACAATGTCATTGGAGGTAAGGTTGTCACATACAGATGCTCCAAATACCAGACAGGTTCTCAGAAGCACACAGTAGTACACTACTTACCCAACACATTACAGATCAAACACGTAGACCCACATGTGTTAAGGCACTTAAAAACTAATTACCTAAACCTTGTAGATTTCTCAGAAGCAACTACAGCCAAAATTGTACTCTGCAGCCTTACACTTAGCTCAAGGGCACCCACCACGAAACAGGCACCTACAGCTCTTGGTGTCTCAACTCTGAAAGACCATAAGGCAAACCTCCACACAACCCAACATCGTAGTAATAAGAGACTTCATTGTGAGATACACTGATGCATCTCTCACCAGGCTGAGCAAGGAGAAGGGTCATGGTCAACTGCTTGTTAGGGACTAGGAGTCACCAAATAATGCATGCACTCAAGTCCTTGTACCACAAGTACACAAGTGAGACAGTCGTAGTACACATTTTAGTAAATGACCTCCCCAGACATGATAGAGCTCTCAGAATATGTTTCTAAGGCAGGTATGAACCTAGCCCTGAGCAGCATTTTACCTTCACCTGGAGTGATGCCACAATAGGAACAAAAGATGATTGACTTCAACAACTGGCTTCGCTTCTAGGGTCATTCAAAGGGGGTTCGATGTATATGTGAGTGGGAGGACATGGTAAACAGTCTAAACTGCTTTGCCAGGTATGGCCTGCACTTGCGTCCCTAAAGCTTTCATATACTGGAAAAAACTGTATTCATCCCTCCACCACCAAGTCAGTCTTTTTAGAAGCTTCCAACATAACTTAACAAAACAAAATTCAGAAATATGACAGTATTGCTGCATAACACTAGGAGTCTTAACAAGAAACTGCACTCCCTAAAGGCACTCCTGACCCAGGAATGCATTGATGTTTATCGTGTTTCACTGGTGCAATCATTACACTTGGGTTATCCTGCTGGCAGGCGACCCGCAGTCGGCCCGAGTTCCAAAGTCTTGGTCCGGCGACGGTTGCTGTCGCCTCTTCCCTGACATCAGTGTGCCAGGGGTATAAAAGATGCAACCAACGCCATTTTCTTTAGTCTTTCTTGCCACGCGGTGCCCGAAGCAAAAGCAGTTCGCAAGTGCTGGTCGGCCGACTCCTGAGATTTTCAAAATTAAATTTCAGAACCGAAGTCTTAAATAAATCTAAGTACCCCGTTGAGGAAACTTTTTCTTGCTTCAGACCGATGTCAGTAAAAGTTAATAATTGTATTTCTTGTGGGAAGCAAATACCTCATAAGGACTTTCACTCTTACAGTATTCCTTGCCTAGGCCCTGACCACGACGTTACTAGCTGCCGATTTTGTGCTAGATTCAATAAAAGAACTATTAAACGTCGGCTTGATTTTGCTCTACATTATTTTGCCCGAAGATTTAACTACATAATGCTGTCGGAACAACCGACGACCGCAATTTATAAAAAATGCAAAGACAAAGAAAAGGGCAGGCATCCGAGGTCCAAAACCGATGACGGAGCCTCTTCTAGGCCAGTCGCCGGTTCTCAGTGAGGCACTTTCGCAGCCCGTGACACCTGCTACCTCAGAGCCACAGGCCATAACCGACAGCCACATGGAGACACCGAGGCCTGTGGAAACTCAAGGTATTGGGCCTATGGAAACTATACCCTCAGATGGGTCCGGAGCCGCTGAGCAGGCATCGGCTTCTAAGGGTGTTTTCAGACCTTCACAGCTTACAATTAAGCCCACTACAGCAGCAAAGGCAAAGTCAAAAATACCTTTAAAGACAAGGAAACAAGTTCAGCATTCTCCAGAACAATCATCCATGCCAAAGAAACAGATGCTTAAAATGGCCGAAGACCTAATTACTTTAATCAGGGGTTCCCCCCCCACCCCCCTTGACAAAAGGCCTAGGCAGGATACTGATTATGACTCCTCTGACCAGGTTTCCATTTCCTCTGATTCCTCTTCTGATCAGGGATACTCTCTCCCTCCCTATGAGGACTCTGATGCAGAAGAGTCCATACCTTCAGCCTCTCCGCCTGAGGATTATTCTTTTGGGGAAACCCTGCACACCATGAGGGAGCATTTCCATTGGGAGAGCCAGGATTATTCTGAATCCATGAAAAGGCTCAGAGACTTCCTTTTATTGCCTCAGCACAGGCCTCTGGCTATCCCCCCTGTGCTTGATATTGTTGATGATGTATTTTCTGAATCCAGTCTGTCTCCTTATTCTTTACCCCCTGCACCGGTCAAGCCAGATAGGTACTACAGAGTCCCTGACTCATAAATTTCTTTATAAAAACCCCGCTGCAGACCCAGAAACAATTTCCCAGGGTCCAAAAGGGGTTAAGGCTTCTACTGCTAAAAATTCTGTCCCCTCGGATAGGGATTCCAGAGCTCTGGACAGATGGGGGAAAAAGTTTACACTTCTGCTACTTTAGCTGTAAGAGCTTTAAACTGTCAGTTTCACATGCTTAAATACCAACAATACCTCATGTCTTTGTTAAAGCAGAAAATGATTTCAAATACAGAAGGTTCTGACAGTAAAGAAATGCAGGATTTATTGCATGCAGTTGAACAAGTGGGAAAGCATACTCTGCAATGTGGTTTTGATTCATTAGAGGCTTCTTGTAGAGCTGCAGTTAAAGGCTCTGTTATTCGAAGGCATGCTTGGTTGAAAGAACAAAATTTACCTGACCATGTTAAAGTAAAATTATTGGATGATCCATTACAGCATGATACTTTGTTTGGTGTTAAGGCAGAAGAGGTGTTAAAGAAAATGGAGGATAAAGCAAAGTCAATGCAGACAATGAAAGATTTCTTACAGGTTCAACCACCTAGATTCAGCAGAAACTGGCCTTCAAAAAATTGGTCCTTTCCAATGTCAGACAGGCCACAAAGAGGCAGATACAGATGCCCAAGAGGCAGATCACAGCCCCAAGGCTCCTACAGACCTAAGCAATGGGGTGCTTCCGCCCCCAAAGGAGGGGAAGACAAATCACAACCTTATAGGAAGCAGTCACAGTGACTTCCCTCTGCAAATGCCAAGCACTTGCCTCTTGACAGCACCCCTAGGGGGGAAGCTAGCACTTTTCTCAAAAAATTGGCACATGATCACCCAGGACCAATGGGTGCTGAATATTGTTTCTCAGGGTTACAGGTTCCACTTCTACACACTTCCAAAACCAAAAGGTATGCCGGACCTGCCACAAAACCAATGGGCAGAGGCACAAAAACAGATTGCTGCTCTTATGGACATGGAAGCTATTCAAAACGTTCCACAGCAAGAATAGGGACAAGGATTTTACTCAAGACTTTCCTTAGTACCCAGAAGAGCAAAGCCTGGAGACCAATACTGGACCTGTCAATCCTAAATACTTTCCTGGATGTTCCAAAATTCAAAATGTTAACACTACAGCAACTTCTGCCCATGCTGGGCAAAAAAACTTGGCTAGTTACTTTGGACCTCAAGGAGGCATACCTGCATGTCCCAATCAGACAATCTTGCAGAAGATACCTCAGATTCATAGCAGGCTCAATGCATTACCAATTCTCTGCACTGCCCTTTGGCTTATCTACTGTGCCCAGGATCTTCACAAAATGCCTGGCACCAGTAATTGCATTTTGCAGACAAAATGGAATTCAAATATATCCCTACTTGGACGACTGCCTTATTCAAGCAGAGAGCAAGGACATTCTTCTAAAGCATCTGGCGTTTGTAAAAAGATTGCTAATTTGCCTAGGGTACACAGTAAACAAAAAGAAATCAAAACTAGTGCCCTCTCAAGAGATAATATTCCTGGGTGCAAGCTTAAATACAACTGCCCAGATGGCTTATCTCACGCCAGACAAACAAAGGCAACTGACTCATTACTTTCAAATGATGGCAACAAAAACCCAGCTCCCTGCAAGAAAAATTCTGCAGGCCCTGTGGTTCATGGCATCCGCATTCTACTTATTCCATATGCAAAACTGCTTATGAGGAAACTACAATGGTACCTAAAAAGTGTTTGGACTCAGCATTGTCACAGTCTGGAGACCATCATAACCTTAATTCCCTGCCTACAACAGGAGTGTCGATGGTGGGCCCAAGCCTGTCACCACAACAAGGGCAGCCTTTCACTTTACCCACAGCCAGGCAGACAATAACAACAGATGTATCAGATTATGCCTGGGGGGCACATATGGCAGGAAAATGAATTCAGGGCACGTGGACCAAGGACCAAATGCATCTTCACATCAACCAAAAAGAGATGCTAGCTGTACAGAATGCCCTGACAGCTTTCAAGGACCTAATACTTCCAGGACAACTATTAATAAAGACGGACAATACCACAGTTATGTGGTACATAAACAAGCAAGGGGGCACACATTCTTAGCCCATGTGCAGACAAGCCATGACTTTGTGGAGCACAGCACCGACCTATCAAGTACATCTGCAGGCACAATTCCTGCCAGGAACAAAAAACACACTGGCAGACGAACTAAGCAGAAATCTCATGGATCCTCACGAATGGAAGCTCAATCCACAAGTATTCAGCATGATAACAAGGAAATGGGGATGCCCAGACATAGATCTCTTTGCCTCCCTTCACAATTACCAAATACAGAAATTTTGAACAAGAACTTATCACTCTCAAGCATTGAAAATGGATGCTCTTTCATTCAGCTGGAAAGGCCTGACAGTCTATGCCTTCACTCCAATGCCTCTTCTCACCAAGGTGTTACTAAAAGTCAGACAAGAAAGGCCAAGAATGATCCTGATTGCACCAGACTGGCCACGCCAGCACTGGTACCCAATCCTAAAGAATTTGTCTCAAGGCCCAGCTTGGCTCCTACCTCAAATGCCTCATCTTCTGACACAACAAGACAATCAGATTCTGCACAGTAAACTCAGAACTTTAAACCTGGCAGCATGGCAGATAATGTAGCCACTCAGACTGCACCTCTCTCTAAAGCTGTTATGGATGTCATTTTAGAAGCTAGGAGGCCCAGCACTAGGAATTCTTATGCAGAAAAATGGAAAAGATTCTGTGCGTGGAACCAGGCACAAGGGCTCGAACCACTTGTCCCTAATATACCTTAGATTTTACAAAACCTAACTGAGATGTTGGACAAAGGCTTATCTTTCTAATCCATGCCTCTGCCATTTCAGCTCATTACAATATGGAACCTCCTATTTTTTCACATCCTCTACTATGACAGTACCTCAGAGGGGCAAAAAATATAAGACCCCCACGGAGAGCACCAGTCCCTACTTGGGACCTCAATTTTGTTTTATAAAAACTCACACTGCCTCCTTTTGAACCAGCCAGCACAGCTGATCTAATATTCTTGTCATGGAAAACTGCTCTGCTCCTAGTAATAACTTCTGCAAGAAGAGTCTCAGAGTTGCAGGCATTAATGGCTGTGGAACCTTTCCTCATTTTTCATCAGGACAGGGTGTCTCTTAGAACAAACCCAACATTCATGCCAAAGGTGGTCTCCAATGTGGCCTTAAACCAAGCCACTCATTTACCTACTTTTTACCCAAATCCCCAGAATAAAGGGGAGAGACTTCTGCATGCTTTGGATATACACAGACAGCTACGTTTCTATTTGGATAAAACAAAAGCTTTCAGAAAAACTGAGCAACTGTTTGTAGCATATGCTGCATAGTCACAAGGAAAGCCTATTGCAAAGCAGACAATCTTGAAATGGATAGGACACTGCATCCGCTTCTGTTATGCACAACAAGGCAAATCAGTGCCTAAGGGCATTAGGCCTCATTCTACCAGAGCAGCAGCCACTTCAGCAGCTTTCCTCAGAGGAGTACGAACCAAAGACATTTTAGAAGCTGCAACCTGGAGCTCAGTGCACACTTTCACCAAGCTTTACCACTTACCTCTCTACTCTACTCTAAATCCAGAGCAGACTTTGCCACTGCAGTTCTGGAGGGCTTGTTAGCCTCTCCAAATCCAGTTTAGACCCAGCCACCCAACTGCAGCTTTGGGATTCTACCCAAGTGTAATGACTGCAACAGTGAAACATGATGAACATAGTACAGTTGTGTACCTACCATAAATGTAGATGTTCGAGTGTATTCACTGTTGCAGTCCAGGTTACCCACCCACCATCCCCCTTTTTCCATTGCTGGGACTTTTCTGTACTTCTCGTCTCTATACAACCTATGTGGTGTATTTGCTTATAGATGAAGGAAATGTTTATAGTAATATATGCATGTTTTTTGGCAAAATTTTATCTTTCCAGCCTTCCTATCTGGGGGCACCTGACATCTGGGGCAAGAAAAACTGAAGAAAATAGCGTCGGTTGCATCTTTTATACCCTTGGCGCACTGACGTCAGGGAAGAGGCGACAGCAACTGACGCCGGACTAATGCTTTGGAACTCGGGCCGACTGTGGGTCGCCTGCCAGCAGGATAACCCAAGTGTATTGACTGCAACAGTGAATACACTCGAACATCTACATTTATGGTAGGTACACAACTGTACTATAAATGCATTGTCATGGAAACCTGCTTCAAAAATATTGAAAGCACCCTTCACTGCAAGGTTTCAATGCCTACCACACATTCAAACCCACTGCACTAGATGAAGGCACTAAAGGTGGCAGGCAGGGTCTGTATATTTGTAAAACAAAATTTCACCTGCAGACTCCTTAGGCAGGACATTAGTCTGAGACTCCCTCCATGTCCATCTTACCATGAACAAAACCCCATAACACATTGTAACTAACTGTAGTATTCCCTCTATGTCCCCTTTGACCCATACCTCATACCCTACATATTCAGCCAAACACCATTCTCCTAGGGGACTTAAACTATGTATGTATGCACCCATGCATACAGTATTTATATATATATATATATATATATATATATATATATATATATATATATATATATATATATGGGTCACTGTTAGAATGTTGAAACACGGTTTATCGAAACTGTGTTTCAGCGGACACAATTTAACGAAAGTGCATTTTATCGAAAATGCACTTTCGCAAAATGGGGAGTGGGAAAATAAAGAAGGCATGCAGTTTGCATGCACCGTTAGTTGTAAATCAATGTGTAGTCTTGATTTACAACTAACAAAGCTATCGCTGACATCGTGCTACAGTGGGGATAAGGGGATCTTCCCTTTTCCTCTCTGTAGTGTGATCTCTGAGTGAGAATAATAAAGTAGGGGGGTGGGTGGTGCAGGGGGGCTTGCCCCCCTGCATAACACTGTTTATTTTTTTATTTTTTTTTTTTTATTTTGGTTTCTTTAGCGAAAGTGCATAGTTGACAATATGCACTTTCGCTAAAGTGTATTATCGGAAACACAATTCGCTGGATTGTGGTTTCAATAATACAATAGTGACCCATATATATATATATATATATATATATATATATATATATATATATATATATATATATATATATATATATATATATATATTTCACACACACACACACACACACACACACACACACACACACACACACACACACACACAGGTGTCCTGCATTTAGTCTAAATACATGCTGGTCGACATCAGTTTCATCAGCCAAATTTGTGTGTGTGTATATATACACACATGCACACACCAATATCCATATATATATTTTTTGCATCTTGACAATGCAAATGATTGACATTATATCACCACATGTGTTCTTCATAGCTGGAGTTATATAAACATCAGAACACTGCTTTATCTGCGTACTTTATAGTGCTTTAGTCATTTACTTTAGACTAACTGATTCAAGCTTATCCTTTTCTAATGCAGGTTCTTAGTTGCCATGCAATGTCTGGCTTACATTGTGATGTTCTGCAGAGTTGATGAAAAGCAAAGAATGTAGATTTTTAATGCAGTGGCAACTGTTGGACTTTTGATATGACTCCTAGCCAGGGTGCTTTTTTTGTGGTCATCACCGTGATATGCCAAACTGATATTTGGTGGGCTTGCTGATGTTGTGTAGACAATAGAATGAATATTGACAGTATATGTCGGCTTACTATGGTGCCATTGATATATTGTCAAGTGGTTTGTAACTGTTTTCTAAGTATTTGTGGGTGATGAACAAAAGGAGTATGTATGAATGTGGATGGTGCAGAAGCTTGTACGTATGTGATATAGAATCTGAATGTGGGTCTTTGTGGGTGCAAGTGGTTCCCCATGGATTGGGGGTGAATGGTATGATTGAAAACTGTTAAGCATAAACACACGAACAACTGCTTTTTGCTGTAGGTGAGACCATTGTCAGTACATTGGATTTACTGAAATAACCAGCCTGCTCTTGAGAAGATAATGGAAACTAGTGCATCTGACTTTTTTTAAGTGTGGTATCACTCTGTGATTCAGCAATGGACAAAGTTACATGGTTATTGGGTAAATCTTGAGTGTACATGTATGGGTGGCTGTGCAGTAGAAGATGCTAATTGCATTGCAGAAGGTGTGTGTGTGTGTCTGTGGCTAACTGTGACAGTAGGCATGCAATGTGATGTGTAGAGTGTATTTATGCATTTTGCCATCAGAGTAATGAATAGCTGTGAATGCAATTGTGTCTGTTAACATCTAATGAACTAATATTAGATTGTTGGTCAGATTGCAGATGATGGTTATCAGTTGTCATCATACTAGGTTTCAGCTATGTGTAGTGATGAATTGACCAAAAAGCAGTTGCATTTGTCCACATAAGCCAATACAGCCCTGTTTTGCAGAGACGTACCCATTGCGTTATGGTTGTCCTGTACAGTGTGTATGGGGACCTTAGTGGAAAAAGTACAGTTATGTACACTTACCATAAATGTAGATGTTCGAGTGTATTCACTGTTGCAGTCATTACATTTGGGTAATCTGCTGGCAGGTTGCCCTCAGTCGGCCTGAATATCAAAGTCTTGTGTCCAGCGTCGGTTGCTGTCTCCTCTTCCGTGACGTCAGGTCATCACAGGTATAAAACATGCAGCCGACACCATTTTATTCAGTTTTTCTTGCCCCGGATGTCAGGTGCCCCCCAAATGGGGAGCAAAAAAAAAAAAAAAATATATATATATATATATATATATATATATATATATAAATAAACAGCAATATATGTAAATGCACTTTTAGCAACATAAACTTTACCTTCATCTAAAAGCAAATACACCACAAAGGCTTTAGTTTAGAATATAGTGAAGGAAAGAGAAGTTATAGAAAAAGGGGGATGGCGGGTGGGTAACCCGGACTGCAACAGTGAATACACTTGAACATCTACATTTATGGTGAGTGTACACAACTGTACTATGTTCTTCCTGTTTCACTGTTGCAGTCATTACATTTGGGTAGAATCCCAAAGCTATGGATGAGAGGATGGAACTAAATAGCATTAGGAGCGGCTATAAGGCCCTGCAGAACTGCAGTGTCAAAGCCTGCCTTGGACTTAGAGAAGAGAGGCAAATGATAATGCTTTGTAAAAGTATGAACAGAGCTCCAAGTATCAGCTTCTAGAATGTCTTTAGTTGGAACTCCTCTGAGAAAGGCTGCTGAGGCAGAGGCAGCCCTGGTGGAATGTGACCTGATTCCCTTGGGCACTAGTTTACCATGATGCAAGTAGCAGAAACAAATGCAGTGGCTTGTCCACTTAGAAATAGTCTGCTTTGATATAGCCTTCCCCTCTGATCCTGCAGCAAATGCCACCAGTAGTTGCTCAGACTATTTTAGAGATTTGGTCCTGTTTAAGTAGAATCTTAGTTGTCTGTGTACGTCCATTGAATGCAGAATCCGCTCCCCCTTGTTCTGTGGATTTGGGTAAAATGTTGGCAGGTGAATAGTTTGATTAAGAGCCATACTAGATACCACCTTAGGCATAAAGGAAGGATTGGTCCTGAGGGACACCCTGTCCGGGTAAAATGTAATAAAGGCTCCACAGCCATGAGAGCCTGTAGTTCTGAAACCCTTCTTGCTGAGGTGATTGCCAAAAGGAAAGCTGTTTTCCAAGATAAAAACTTTATATCTGCAGTAGCTGCTGGTTCAGAAGGAGGCAGGGTGAGTTTTTCCAGCACAAAATTGAGGTCCCATGCAGGATTTGGTGATCTTCTGGGAGGCCTTAAATTTTTGGCCCTCTAAGATACTGTTTTAGCAGAGGATGAGAAAAAATGGGAGGCTCCGTGTTGTAATGAGCCGAGATGGCAGAGGCATGGATTTTTATTGAAAAAAAAGATAGGCCCTTGTCAAGCATCTCAGTCAAGTATTGTAAAATCTGAGGAATATTTGGTTTTGCTGTGTCCGTTCCTTGTGCTTGGTTCCAAGCACAGAATCTCTTCCATTTATCAGCGTAAGATTTTCTAGTACTAGGCCTTCTGGCTTCCAAAATGACATCCATCACAGATTTACTGACAGGTGTTGTTTGAATAATTACATGATCAGCCATGCTGCCAGGTTCAGGGTTTGGAGCTGAGTGTGCAGAATTTGATTGCTCTGCTGAGACAGTAGGTGAGGTATCTGAGGCAAGTACCAAGGAGGGAGTTGAGACATATTTCTTAGAATTGGGTACCAGTGCTGGTGAGGCCAGTCCGGGGCAATTAGGATCATTTTTGGTTTTTCCTGTCTGACCTTTAGTAAGACCTTGGGGAGAAGAGGGAGAGGAGGAAAGGCATAGACTGATAGTTTTTTCCAACTGAAGGATAGGGCATCCACTTTCCATGCTTGTCTGTGATAAGTCCTTATGCAGAATTTGTCCAGTTGATAATTTTGGGGAGAGGCAAATAAATCTATGCCTGGGCTCCCCCATTTCTGTGTTACCATGCTGAAGACGTGTGGATCCAGTTTCCGCTCGTGAGGGTCCATAAGATTTCTGCTTAGGTCGTCTGCCAGAGTATTTTGTTTTCCTGCCAGGAAATGTGCTTGAAGATGTACTTGGTAAGTCAAGGCTGTGTCCCACAATGCCATGGCTAGTCTGCAAAGGGGGTAGGAATGTGTACCCCCCCTGCTTGTTTATGTACCACATAACGTGGTGTTGTCCGTCTTTATCATTAGTTGTCCTGGATGAAGTAAGTCCTTGAAGGCTGTCAGGGCATTCTGAACAGCTAGCATCTCTTTCTGGTTGATATGCAGATGCATTTGTTTTGGGTTCTATATGCCCTGAGTGCATCTCCCCGCCAGGTGGGCCCCCCAAGCATAATCTGATGCGTCTGTAGTTAGGGTTTGGGTGGCAGGGGGTAGAGTGAAAGACCGTCCCTTGTTTTGGTGACATGTCTCTGCCCACCAAAGAAACTCCTGTTGTAGGCAGGGAATGAGAGGAATCATTGCTTCCAGACTGTGACAGTGTTGACTCCATAAACTTTTTAGATACCATTGAAGTTTCCTCATATGCAGTCTTGCATATGGAATTAGTAGAATGCAGGATGCCATGAACCCCAAAGCCTGCAGAATTTATCTTGCAGATAACTGGGTTTTTGTTGCCATCTGTTTGAAGTATATAGTCAGTTGCCTTTGTTTGTCTGGCGTAAGGTAAGCCATCTGGGCAGTTGTATTCAAGCTTGCACCCAGGAATTTAATTTTTTGAGAGGGTACCAGTTGTGATTTCTTTTCATTTATTGTGTACCCTAGGCATGTTAGAAGCCTTTTTACAAACGCCAGATGGTGAAGAAGAATGTCCTTGTTTTCTGCTTGAATGAGACAGTCGTCCAGATAAGAAGAGATTTGTATGCTTCTTTGTCTGCAAAATGCAAGTACTGGTGCCAGGCACTTTGTAAAGACCCTGGGCGCAGTAAATAAGCCAAAGGGCAGTGCAGAGAATTGGTAATGCATAAAACCTGCCTTGAAGCGGAGGTATCTTCTGCACAATTCCCTTATTGGGATATGCAGATATGCCTCTTTTAAGTCTAGAGTCACTAACCAAGCATTCTTGCCCAGCATGGGCAGTAAGTGTTGTAAAGTCAGCATTTTGAATTTTGGAATGTCCAAGAACATGTTCAAAATCGATAAGTCTAGTATTGGACACCAGGCATTTTCTTTTCTGGGTACCAGGAACAGTCTTGAATAAAAACCTTGTCCTTTTTCCTGTTCTGGTACTGGTTGAATAGCCCCATATCCATGAGGGACGTAACTTGTTTCTGAGCCTCTGCCCATTGATTTTGTGGCAGATCTGGCTAACCGTTTGGAATTGGCAAAGTATGGAAATGAAATCTGTACCCCTGGGATACTATGTTTAATACCCACTTGTCCTGGGTAATTAACTGCCAATTTTGAGCATGAAGTGCTAATTTTCCCCCCAAAGGGGCTGCCAAAAGATAAGTGCTTGGTGATGGTAGAGGGAAGTCATTGAGACTGCTTACTGTAGTGTTGTGCTTTGTTTCCTCCAGATTTGGAGGTAGAGGCACCCCATTGCTTTGACCTGTAAGAACCCTGTGATTGGTATCTAGAGCCCTTTGAGCACCTGGATTTGCCTTGTGAGGCTCTGTTGGACACAGGAAAGGACCAATTTTTAGTAAGCCAGTGCCTACTGAATCTGGGTAGCTGCACTTGTAAGAAATCTTTTACAGTTTGCGTAGATTTAGCTTTGTCTTTCATTTTCTTTAAAACCTCTTCTGCCTTATTAGCAAACAGAGTATCATGCTGTAAAGGTGCATCCAGCAATTTAGCTTTAACATGAATGGGCAGATTTTGCTACTTGAGCCAGGCATGACTTCTAATCACAGAGCCAGTCACTGTGGCCCTGCAAGAGGCCTCCAAGGAATCAGAACCACTTTGCAAAGTATGCTTTCCAACCTGTTCTGCTGCATGCAATATTTCCTGTAATTCTTTATTTTCCACACAATCAGAAATCAACATCATTTTCTGTTTCAGTAAGCCCATAACATGCTGTTGATATTTCAGCATATGAAACTGGCAGTTTAAGGCCCTAATTGCCAAGGTTGCAGACGTATAAACCTTCTTTCCCCATCTATCCAGCGCCCTGGAATCTCTATCAGAGGGGGTAGGAGTTTTGGCTGTAGAGGCCTTTACACCTTTGGGACCCTGTGAGATAGTTTCAGGATCAGCAGCAGGATTTTTGAATAAAAATTTGTGGCAGTCAGGAACCTTGTAATATCTGTCTGGCGTACTAGTAGCCGGAGGTAGGGAATGAGGAGCCATGCTTGATTCCGAAAACACATCATCAGCAATGCCTAATACTGGAGGTATAGCCAAAGGCCTATGCTGAGGAAGAAGAAGGAAATCCCTAAGCCTCTTTTTTGATTCAGAGAAATCCTGACTCTCCCAATGAAAATGTTCCCTTAAAGTATGCAAGGTTTTGCCAAAAGAACAATCCTGAGGAGGAGATGCAGATGGGATGGATTCTTGTGCATCTGAATCCTCATAGGGTGGTATAGAAAATTCCTGATCAGAAGAGGAAACAGAAGAAATAGAAACCTGATCTGAAGATTCATAATCAGTGTCTTGACTAGGCCTCTTAGCAGGGGATGGGGTTGGGAACCCCTGATCAAGGTCATTAAGTCCTCAGCCATTTTGATCATCTGTTTTTTAGGCATAGGGGCCTGAGAACGTGGCTCATGCATCGTTTTTTTAGACTTAGAAGTTGTTTTTGTTTTTGAAGCTGGCGTCGGTTTTATATAGAAATGTTGAGGCCTGAAAACACCTCAGAAGCCGGTGCCTGTTCAGCGGCTTCGGACCCGTCCGAGGGAGAGACATCCGCGGGTTCAATACTCTGAGAATTTTGCGGCATGCCGGACTCTGCATGGGACTTGGTAGAGCCTGCGACTCTAAAGTAGCGGGTATCAGGGGCTGTGAAAGTGCATCACTGAGTACCAGCGACTGGCTTAGGAGAAGCTTCGTCGTCGGTTTTGGATCTCAGCGGTCTGTCTCTTTTTCTTTGCATTTTTTGTGAACTCCGGTAGCCAGATTGCTATCGAACGAAATGTCAGGTTAATTAAATCTGGGTCCAAAATATTTTGAAGCAAAAATATACCGACGCTTAATAGTGCACTGGTTAAATCTAGCACAAAACCGACAGCAAGGCACGTTATGATCTGGGCCTAGGCAAGGAATACAGTACAAATGAAAATCCTTATGAGGTATTTGCTTCCACAAGTAATGCAATTATTAACTTTTACTGACATCGGTAAGGAGCAAGAATAAGTTTCCCCAACAGGGTACTTAGCTTTAATTGAAGACTTCGGTTCTGAAACTTGAATGCGAAAATTGTCAGCCGACCAGCACTTGCGTGAACTGCTTCTGCTTCCGGCACCATGCGGCAAGAAAGACTAAATAAAATGGCATCGGCTGCATATTTTATACCCCTGACGACCTGACATCATGGAAGAGGAGACAGCAACTGACGCAGGACCCAAGACTTTGATATTCAGGCCGACTGAGGGCAATCTGCCAGCAGATTACCCAAATGTTATGACTGCAGCAGTGAAACACGAAGAACATCTGTGGAGTATAACTGGATTGACAAGTTTGTAGCCCTTCTGAGGAGAAATGGGTGTCAGTGGATTGGGCTTGCTGCAACAACTGTGGGTGTCTTGAGCTGACATTCTTTAGTAACTTTAGTCATCACCTTAGCCATTGCTGTGTTGTTTTGTTGAAAAGTGGGCAAAGTCCTTCAGTTCACCTAGGCATACATTTGTGTACAAGTCTTTTATTGTAAGTGGCTGTGTAGAGGTGTGTTTTTATAACTCTGGTGTGGATATTAAACATGGTACAGGTGAGAAGTGCAAAAAAAAAAAAAAAACTGTGGCAACACCTGACTGATGCCCTGGTGGTAGTCAGCGTGTGTCAGTATAGCCAGTCAGCTATCATAGTTACCAGCCTACAGCCAAAGCATAGATGTAGTCCCTGGTAAGCATTGCTGTGTGGAGAGGCAGGCAGTTTACTGTGATTTGTTAGGATATTACATATGTTTGTGTCATGTAGATGGTATAAAAATGCCCAGTAACAAAAAGTGTACTGCGATATGTTTGTGAGACTGGATGATGATGACTGAAAACAATATGTATGTGTATATATATTTGAGTGTTTGTTATATACCATTTCAAAGATCAAAATTGGTTTTCACACTGATCTGAGTAGGATGAATTTAGCAACATGGAAACAAATGAAATGGTTCCAGAAATTATTGGGTTATTGGAGGTGCCATAACTGTTGATGTGAGACAGACAACTTTTTATTTGCTTGCCAACACATTTTCTGAAGTAATTCTCTGATTGTATTCAAAGGATTGTGACAGTGTGGATTAGGCAGCTCATTTCACATTAATGGTATATTCTCCCTTCCCTTGTGAAATATTTTTCCGTGTCAGTGTATGCAGCTGTGGTGTGTGCGTCTGTGTATCAGGGGTAGATGGTGTATCCTGCAAAAGGGGGCATTTGTATCTGTGTTTGTGTGCTGGGACAGTAGAATTTGTCCTTATGTGGTGCATTACACATATGTAAGTGTACAGGTTTGCTGGTAAGGTTCTGTGTACATTATCCTGAGTTGAAGTGATTTGTTTGGTCTCTTGAAACTGCTACATTGCTTTACAGAAAGATGCACATTGTTTTGTAAATAGTCAGTACATTGTTGGTGTGTGCCCAGTTGTTTGTCAGATCTTGTCATTGCTGTGTGTTTTCTGTTACAGCTGTTGGAGGTCATGACCTTACCACAGCCCACACATTAGTCTCCATTAGACACTGAAGCATCACACTGTTGAGATGTGGTCAGTGCTCTAAGGTTTTGATAAGTGTGGAACAGTATGTTGTGCACATCTGTACCTTACAACTGCCTAGATTTCCACCTCATATTTTTGGTATGCTCCTCATAAAACTTGTGGTTTTCTGTCAAATCACTAATGATTGAAGCCACTAAATAGTGGCATACATTTGAATTTCAGACTTCACATCTTTTAGAAAATGCATGCTAACACAAACTGTGTAATTTTAGCAACTTTCTAAGTTTATAAGAGCAATATTTAAAATGTGTCACTATTTTTTGCACCTTTGCCCCCCCCCCCATTATTTTTAGGCTTTGTCCAGATTTCTTGCACGAAGAGGTTAAGAGGTATGAAGGGGAGTAATTGAAAACTGAGGACTGGATGTGGTGGATTGCTTACAAAATGTACATAAGTAAAGTGTGCATAGCTTGGAGTTGGACACAATGTGCAACAGGGAAAGGAGTTCTACTCACCCTGAAGTGTGATTTAATATAGGTCAAGCAATTGTGGAGGACTAAAGACAAGCTGTTGCTTGGTTAATATTAAGTAGCTCAAAAAGACCATAATGCAACACATACTGCTTGCCATGGGCTTTTTTTTAACTTAGCCAGCCTTCTGAATATTTGCAAAGAGTTACTTTAAATAGTTTTAACAGTCATCATTGTGAAGCACTGTTAACATTAGCTGAGCAGGACAAGTGTGCATACAGAAAGGGGCAGTGACAGTTCCATTGTGCTTTACAAAGAGTGCAGTGTTTAACTTTGAAAATCGTCCATAATGCAAACATCTAGTAAGATATACACGGTGAGGCAATAAGGCAATATTTTTAGAAAGCAGACGTTCACACTAGTGGCCACTGAGGTGCTCATTAGTAATTACATACTAACATTTAGTTTTTATGTAAACCTTTGCATGGAATAAAATAGCTGACTGCATGCTAAAGCAGTATTTCTGTATGTAAAGATAACCATGTGAGAAGCGAGCATGTATTTCAGACTGAACATTTTACTGGCCACATTTTCAGAAATGGTTGGATTTGCCTATACTGTAAGTTTACACATGCATTTTATAGCTTTAGTTTCTGTGAAAGTGCTACTCAGATGATAGGAACAAAGATGGATCTGAGGGAACACTTTTAATGGCAAAACAGACTAAGGGAATTGGTATGCGTAGGTAAGTAATTAACTGAACCCGCCAAGGCAGGACATATGGTTCTCTAGCTGACCGAGGAAGGGAAGATGGGAAGAGTAACCTGGCCAGGAAATGAAATGCAGAAAAATTGTATTTCCCAAAAGTCTGTTATTTCAGCAATTTGTTACTTTGAAAGTTGAACATGGAACACAGCGTAAGGAAAAACATTTGTAAGAATCAAGGATGCTGGAAACATAGGACGAGGGGGATTGGGGGGGGAGCCCCCCCTCCCCACTCTTTTAATGGGAATGTTCAGTGTGCTTTTGGCTCCCAACTTGACTATATTTAAAAAAAGACTCTCTACTTTTATCCTACAGACATATTACTATGGGACATACTCAAATCCTATTACTTTGCACCTTTGCAAATGGTCATAGTTCTTTCCTAACAATCTGTATTCATTTCATTCCAGACTATCGGTGTCTGCAGTAACATAGCAGTGTGGGCATCTACATACATTTTGTTTAAGTATAGAGGCACCAATGCAGTATTTCTTTCAGAAGAACAACTGGGAGACAGGGTCAGGCATTGTTAAGTGACTCAACCCTGGACATTACCACAGTTGTGTGTTACTTAGGAGATAGCAGGGGATTGAGCTACTCAGCATTTTTTTAATTAGTTCTGGTCATTGGCAGTCTGATTAAATTGAAAGGAAATTATTTATTTATTTATTTATTTGTTTACATTTGTTGACCGGGAGTGTCCGACTGGACGTAGGTCCATTTTCAGCGGAGGCCCGGGGAGAAAAGCTCCACAGTTAAAATAAACAGACAGTAGTTACATTGGATTACATAGCGATTAACAATTTAACATAGCAATTAATTACAAACATATTTACAGATGAAGAACATAGTACATCAGTAGACAACTAGAATCTTTATCTGCGAAGTACATAACAGACATTAACAAATGTTACAATCAGAAGTTCCTGCTGTATAGTAAGTACTAGGCTTATGAGCATCTGAGCTTGCTATAATCAAGGTAGTTAGTGGGGTGGAAAGAAAGGTAGTGGTTGGATAGGGTGGGTGATATTAGAGTGGGAGTTGCAAGGGCATAGGAAATGCAAACAATTATCTATTTTTCACTTTTTGTACACTGTTTGTTATGTAGAACTGCAGAAGTCTTACTTCACTTCCTTTTGCTTGTTGGGATTAAAAAAAAAAGGCAATCGGGGAACATAATTGTCACTTGTAATAACTAAAGGGATGCTGCACAGACAGCACAGTACTAGCTGAGCTGTTTGGGACATCCCAGTCATGCCTCTACTCTTATAATGCATTTTAATAAGGTCCCTTCAGGTTTTAGGGTTATATTTAGTGTTAATGTTCTAAGGATGGGGGTACTTCATTACTTAAGCAATATGGTCCATCTAGGAAACCTAATCTAAGTACAGAACTATTTTTTTTTCATTTCACACTAATTTTCCACATTTAGTGAATCAGCCCTTGCCCTTTTCCCCACTGTTGTACAACCATGGAGTTGGTATCTATATATATATATACATTTGAGGTGTGCCCAATCATGCAGTGCAAGGAAGCTTGACCCCCTGCAAAAACATACTTTGAGGTTTGTGGAAAGTGACTTTCTGCAGTTTATTTTCACATTAATTGCACTTGGTAAAGTTTGCTCTGGTGAATCAACATGAATCCTCACAGATATTTGGGCTAACTATGGAGAATGCAAGACCAGATAGGTAGATTTGGTGGTATGAATTGTCGACATTAGTCTGCTGGGTGGAGAGTGACAAGCTTTATAACTAAAGAGTTTAAAAAGGAAAGATCTGAGATGTAGGAGCATATGTCATTTGTCAGGGAGCTGCATGGCTTTACGGACTGAGCACTGAAGTTCATATCAAGGAGCTAAAATAAGCCAGCAGATGTGGTCAGCTGAGATTTGTGACGTTATAATCTTTTGTGAATTTTGTACATCTGAATGCTTAACAAGAAAATATATCTATGCATATACATTTTATATATATATATATATATATATATATATATATATATATATATATATATATATATATTTAAGTACGTGTGTGTGCGTGTGTAATTCCAAAGTCTAGGTCCGGCGTCGGTTGTTGTCGCTTTCTTTCCTGACGTCAGTGCGACAGGGGTATATAAGACACAGCCAACGCCATTTTCTTCAGTCTTTTTTGCCGCGAGGTGCCCGAAGCAGAAGCAGTTCGCAAGTGCCAGTCGGCCAGCTCCTGAATTTATGAAAAATTGGAAACCGAAGTCTTCTTTAAAGCTAAGTACCCCGTTGGGGAAACTTTTCTTGCCTCAGACCGATGTCAGACAAAGTTAACAATTGTATTTCTTGTGGGAAGCAAATACCGCATAAGGATTTCCATTCCCTCTGCATACCTTGTTTAGGCCCAGACCACGACGTCTCGGGCTGTCGCTTTTGCACTACTTTCAATAAACGCACTATTAAGCGTCGGGCGGAGTTCACCCAACACTTTTTTGGTAAAGCCTTTGATTATAAAATGTCGTCGGAGACTCCGACTACCGTTTTGTCCAAAAAACGCAAGGACAAGGACCGACACCACGCCAAAACCGGCTACACATGGTCCGGTTCTCAGCGAGACGCCTATGCAGCCCCTGACTACCGACGACACTTCTTTGGCGGTGTCTTCTGTAACCGAGACCGCAGGTACCTCGGCCCATACCCAGACTACAACCACCGAAGCCACTGTGAGTGTTGAGCCTCCTAATGTGGACAGGTCCACTTCCACCCATGGTGTCTTTAGACCCTCATCTTCCTTTTCCATTAAGGCCTTTACTAAGTCCAAATCAGCCATGCATCCCAAGAGGCCTGCTGCACAGGGCCCATCTCCAGGCCCCATGCCTAAAAAGCAGATGCTAAAAATGGCTGAGGATTTAATTACTCTTATCAGGGGTTCCCAACCCCCTCCAGACAAGAGACCCAGAGTGGAGGAAGATTCTCCCTCTTCTGACCAGGGCTCCATTTTTTCAGAACATTCTGATGTAGAGGAACACTCGTACTCCCCTTTTGAAGATTCTGATGCAGAGCAGTCCATTCCTTCTGTATCTCCCCCAGAGGATTTTTCTTTTGGGGAAACCTTGCACACCCTGAGGGAACACTTCCATTGGGAAGGCCAAGACTTTTCTGATTCCAAGAAAAGACTTAGGGAATTTCTTTTGTTACCTCAACACAGACCTCTGGCGATACCTCCTGTCTTGGACATACTTGATGATGTTTACGCGGAGGCTTGCCTTAATCCGGATTCCCTGCCTCCTGCCCCAGTCAAGCCTGATAGGTACTACAGAGTTCCTAACTCTCACCAATTTCTTTACAAAAGCCATAATGCTGACCCTGAAACCATTTCTCAAGGCCCCAGGGGAATGAAGGCCTCTACTGCTAAGATCCCACTACCTTCCGAAAGAGAGTCTAGATCCTTAGAAAGGTGGGGAAAAAAGGTATATACCTCGGCCACCCTAGCCATGAGGGCCTTAAATTGTCAGTTCCATATGCTTAAATATCAGCAGTTTCTGTTATCACAATTAAGAAATAAAATGTCTCAACCTGAACAACCAGATTTGAAGGAGTTGCAGGATATGATGCATAGTGCAGAACAAGTGGGTAAACACACCTTACAATGTGGCTATGATGCCTTAGAGGCCTCAAGTAGAACTGCTGTTACAGGATCAGTCATTCGTAGATATGCCTGGCTTAGGGAACAAATCTTGCCTGATCATGTTAAAGCTAAACTACTAGATGCTCCTTTACAAAAGGATGTACTATTTGGTACTACTGCTGAGGAGATACTAGGGAAAATGGAAGAAAAAGCTAAATCTATGCAAACTGTCAAAGCTTTTCTACAGGTTCAACCACCACGTTTTAGCAGAAATTGGCCTTCTAAAAACTGGTCCTTTCCAGCCACGGACAAGCCCCAAAGAGGTAGATACAGGTGCACAAGGGGCAGAGGACAATCTCAAGGATCATATAGAGGCAGACAATGGCAAACTCCAGCACCAAGAGGTGGCGAAGACAGTGCACAACAATACAGGAAACAAACCCAATGACTTCCTCCTTTGCATGCCAAGCAAGGCTCAGGTGGCAGCACCCTTGGGAGGAAAGCTGGCATTATTTACAAGAAATTGGCATATTATCACAACAGACAAATGGATCCTGGACATTATAAACAGAGGCTACAGATTTAATTTTCACACTCTTCCAAAAATGAGAGGCATGCCAAACCTGCCACACAATCAAAGGGCAGAGGCACAAATACAAATTTCAAAGCTCATGGACATGAAAGCTATTCAAGAGGTACCTACTCACGAACAAGGTCAAGGTTTTTATTCCAGACTATTTCTGGTACCAAGGAAAGGAACCGACTGGAGACCCATTTTGGACTTATCCATCCTAAATACATTTCTACTGCACCAAAATTCAAGATGCTCACATTACAGCAGCTTCTTCCCATGCTGGGCAAGGAGTTTTGGCTGGTAACATTGGACCTCAAGGAGGCATACCTGCATGTCCCAATCAGACAAAGCTGCAGAAGATACCTCAGATTTCTTGCAGGTTCAATCCACTATCAATTCTCTGCATTGCCCTTTGGCTTATCTACTGTGCCCAGAGTATTCACAAAATGCCTGGCATCAGTAATTGCCTACTGCAGACTTCAAGGGATACAAATTTACCCTTATTTGGATGACTGCCTGATCCAAGCGGACAGCAAGCACATACTTATGGAACATCTGGCTTATGTAACACGGTTATTGAATTCTCTGGGATACACAGTCAACAAAGAGAAATCCAGGCTAACACCATCTCAGAAAATAACTTTCCTGGGTGCCAACTTGGACACAAGCACCCAGATGGCCTATCTCATGCCAGAAAAACAGGGGCAACTAACTCAGTACTTCAAAATACTAGCAAATTGTACCAGGCTCACTGCAAGGAAAATCCTGCAGGCACTGGGCTTCATGGCATCTTGCATTCTTTTAATCCCTTGTGCAAAATTGCACATGAGGAAACTTCAATGATACCTAAAAAACCTATGGTCTCAACACAGCCACAGTTTGGAAACAATAATACCAATAATCCCATGTTTGCAAAAGGAATTTCTATGGTGGGCCCAAGCATGTCAAACAAACACAGGTCTTCCATTCTGCAAGCCTCAAGCAAATCAAGTCATCACAACAGACGCCTCAGATTACGCCTGGGGGGCGCACATGACAGGCAGGTGCATTCAGGGCAAATGGTCCCAAAAGGAAAAGCACCTTCACATCAATCAAAAAGAAATGCTAGCAGTGATAAATGCAATTACAGCTTTCAAGGACCTCCTGCATCCAGGGCAATTATTGATAAGAACAGACAACACCACAGTAATGTGGTACATAAACAAACAAGGAGGAACACATTCATACCCCCTGTGCAGACTAGCCATGTCACTTTGGAACTTGGCTCTGGAATGGCAAATCAAACTTCAAGCACAGTACTTGCCAGGTTTGGAAAACACGCTGGCAGACAATCTAAGCAGAAATATGACAGACCCACACGAATGGAAGTTGCATCCTCAAGTGTTTACAAAGATAATCCAAGCGTGGGGAAGGCCAGACATAGATCTCTTCGCCTCCCACAGGAATCATCAATTGGAAAAGTTCTGTTCAAGGACCTTTCATCCAAAGGCCTGGAGAGTGGACGCCCTTTCTTTCAGTTGGGCAGCATGGACAGTTTACGCTTTCCCACCTTTGCCTCTTCTGCCCAAGGTGCTCTTGAAAGCAAGAGCAGACAGACCGAAGATGATACTGATTGCTCCAGACTGGCCAAGACAACACTGGTACCCACTCCTGAGGAGACTAACGCATACTCCTCCCTGGTCCCTACCTCTAATGCCTCTTCTACTGACTCAGCACAGCTACAAAACTCTTCACAGTCAGCTGAAAACACTCAATCTCGCTGCATGGAAAATTCCTTAACACCACAACAGACCCTACTCTCCAAAGAGGTGCAGGATGTCATTTTGGAGTCCAGAAGACCATCTACTAGAAAGGCTTACTCCGCAAAATGGAAACGGTTTTGCTCTTGGAATGAGAAAAAAGGCCAGGATCCTAGAAAACTGAATTTGCCTCAGATATTACAGTATCTAGCTGAGCTGTTGAACAGTGGACTTTCATTTTCCTCCATAAAAATTCATGCCTCAGACATTTCTGCAGAATACAACACTGATCCACCCTTATTCTCTCACCCACTCTTAAGACAGTTCCTCAGAGGGGCTAAGAATATAAGACCTCCAAGGAAACAACCAATACCAGCCTGGGATCTTAATTACATTCTAGAAAAATTAACATTGCCTCCCTTTGAACCAGCTGCCTCAACAGATTTGCAATATTTGTCCTGGAAAACAGCTTTCCTTCTGGCCATTACCTCAGCTCGTAGGGTTTCGGAACTACAAGCCCTCATGGCTGTGCAGCCCTTTCTCATCTTCCATCAGGACAGGGTTTCCCTTCGAACCAACCCATCATTTATGCCTAAAGTGGTATCCAGGGTAGCTTTAAATCAAGCCATACACTTACCTACCTTTTACCCCAATCCTCAAAACAAAGGGGAAAGGCTGCTACACTCCTTAGACATCCATAGACAGCTATGTTATTATTTGGACAGAACAAAGCCTTTCAGGAAATCAGAACAACTTTTTGTGTCCTATGCTGTAGGAGCTCAAGGGAAGCCAGTTACCAAACAGACAATTTCAAAATGGATAGGCCACTGCATACGGTTTTGTTACTCCTTTCATGGAAAATCTGTCCCTACAGGCATCAGATCCCACTCCACCAGGGCCACAGCTACCTCTACAGCCTTCCTCAGAGGAGTTCCAACCAAAGATATTTTGGAGGCAGCCACTTGGAGTTCTGTGCATACCTTCACCAAACACTACCACCTGCCTTTATACTCCAAAACTAGAGCAGGCTTTGCCACTGCTGTGTTGCAGGGCATTCTGGCTCATCCCAGTTCCACCTAGTGCCTACCACCCTGTGCGTAGCTTTGGGATTCTACCCATCTGTGATTACTGCAGCTGTATGCACGATGAACATAGTACAGTTTTGTACCTACCATAAATGTAGATGTTCGAGTGCTAATACAGCTGCAGTACAGGTTTCCCTCCCTCCTTCCCCTCTTGGTAAAGGCCTAGGGGCTAACCCCTCCTCTTACAATCTGATTGGGTTGTCCTTCTATGGTATATTTGCTTGCAACTACTGATTTTTGACTATATTGCATTGCATGAATATATATATAATTTATGTATTGCCTTCCTTCTGGGGGCACCTGACATCTGGGGCAAGAAAGACTGAAGAAAATGGCGTCGGCTGTGTCTTATATACCCCTGTCGCACTAACGTCAGGAAAGAAAGCGACAACAACCGACGCCGGACCTAGACTTTGGAATTCAGCCGACCGAGGACCCGCCTGACAGCAGAAAACCCATCTGTGATTACTGCAGCTGTATTAGCACTCGAACATCTACATTTATGGTAGGTACAAAACTGTACTTTCATCGAACCGTGTCTCCACGGACACAGTTTAGCGAAAGTGCATTTTATTAAAAATGCACTTTCGCTAAATAAAATCAGTTAAAAAAAAAAATCATATCAAACAGTGTTATGCAGGGGGGTAAGCCCTGCATTATTATTCTCACTCCGAGATCGCACTACAGTGGGGAAAAGGGAATATTCCCTTATCCCCACTGTACGACGATGTCAGCGATAGTTTCCTTAGTTCTAAATCAACACTGTATGTTAATTTACAACTAACGGTGCATGCAAACTGCATGCTTTCTTTAATTTTCCAATATCTCTTTAGCGAAAGTGCATTTTTGATAAAATGCACTTTCGCTAACTTGTGTCCGCGGAAACATAGTTCGATGAACTGTGATTCGACAATGTGTCCGCGGAAACACAGTTCAATGAACTGTGATTCGACAATGTGACTAGGACCCATATGTATATATATATATATATATATATATATATATATATATATATATATATATATATATATATATATATATATATATATATATATATATATATATTATATAAAGATTTTTTTGAAGGAATTCAAAAACTGACTTCTGACAGTAAGGGAATGCTATTTCATTATTCAGAGAAGGCTTTGTGCAATCTTCTCATGTTTTGTATTAATGATTCTTATTTTAGTTTTTGGTTTTGTGATCTAGTGTTAGCCCCCTAGCAAAGTGATTCACACACACAATACAACACCAAAAAGGTCGTATTTGCTGATTCACACACAGACTTTTAAATAGAACTGGATCATAGCTAGGTCACCTCTAAGTAATCTTTAAGTAACAGAATGTAATGACAGTTCCTGAAGCCCTTTTGAATTTTTTTTTGTAGTAAGAAATCATTTTACTCTTTTTACATTCTTGACGGTGGCACAATCTACTGAGTGCGATATTGTGCGTAATATGTCCTTTAGAATTAGATGTGCTAGAGGGTGCTTTCCTGACTCTGACTAGTACACAGTGGTTATTTCAAACTGTCTACTTGTGCCCCAGATCATTGGTGATCGCATCTTTTTAGTATGTGACCGTCTATCACCATTTTCTTTTTTGTTACGTCTCATTATGGTACGTTTGTTGACTTTAAAGGAGAAGTAATTAATAATATGCAGGATGTGTATTATTTGTAAAACATTGCAGTCAATTTCAGCATATTTTATTGAAGTGATTGCGCTATCCATTTGGCAGTTAAAAGCATATTAGGTTAACAAGAGACTATTTCTCGCTTTTATACCGGAGAAGATTAGTAGTCCAAACAGAAGTGCTCCTATTACAAGACTCCTGTGGTACTACTAGTAGCCTCTTTTGGGATAGACAGCCATCCCACCTTTACTTGTGTGTAATAGGTTACCCTTGTTTTACCCACGGAATTGTATCCTTCCATCCATGACCCCTTTTTTTCACATTTTTGCACATGAGGTCAGGGAGTCACATCAACAATGGCCGTCATCTGGAGGCAGTGTTCACACCACCCAGAGGCTTCCCCTGCCACAGTACTGAATATGAAGTGATATTTAATATCAGTTTGTGAATTGTTTTCTTATCTGCGTTAAGATCGAATGCCTTAGCTCAGCTGTTGCCTTATGTTGGACAGTGCTGAATGTATTGGCAAGGTCAAGATCAGAAGTATCTTTTGGGTCAACCCTTCCAAGTTTTGCTTTTTAGCTTGTTTAGGAATGTTACAAGATTCAAAAGCAATATGTCTCTTTAACAGATTCATACTGTTCCACATGGAAAAGAAGTAGGTCCCTTGAGTCATTTTGTATAGCTCTCAACCTCTTAGCACAAAAAATTTGGACAAAGCCAAAAATAACGGGGGTACAAAGCCCCAAAAATAGGGACAAATTTTAAATATTGCTCTTATAAACTTAAAAAGTTGCTAGAGTAAAAGGTCTTGTGTTACCATGCATTTTCTGAAGGATATGAAGTCTGAAACTGAAATGGCCGTCATTATTTAGTGAATTCAGTCTTTACTGACATGACATAAAAATCCATAAAATCATAAATTTTATGATGAACAGTCCAAAAATATGAAGCAAAAAATTTGTACAGTTGCGAGGTATAAGCTATATTATGACTACTTCCGTGGTTTTATATCGACTACTGATCAGGCTGATAGATCTAAAATTTTTTGTGCCTTATGTGACATTCAGCCATTATTTGTGAATTGCTATGACTACAGCCTGCTGTCATAGGTCAGGGACATGTCCACATTCGTAAAATGTATTTAAAGGGTTTAGTTGTGCTTTCCTTGATTCTGTGTAAGAAAGCCCTAGGTATATTGCCTGGTCCCATGAAACTTGAGCTTTTAATTTCACTAGTAGCAGAATGTGTACTGTTTGTAGTTTTATGTAGGATGCCTCCCCTTGTTTCTGTATGTGTCTGCTTAGTATGATGTTTGTATAAACATTTTGTGCAAGTACATTTTGTATGTCCTGAGGCAGGATGACCACTTCATGGTTTATTGATAGTCATACTCACAATATCCGCTTTTGTTTTTCTGATGTAAGTTAAAATTCCATATTATTGCTTTCAACCTTTACAACAAAGCTGAGCTCACAGTTAAATTTAGAAGATGAAAGTGTTTCTATACTTATTTAATCAAGACTTACTTGTTACACCTACAGTCATTTAAAAAAGCTGTGTAGTAATGTATTTTTGTAATTTCTCCAAAGTGTTTTTCTGCTGAATTTACCAGTATATTTGTATGTGTATTAATGCATAAGATAATGATGTCATTAAACATTTACTAGTATGCTGGGCAAATTTATCTGTTATTACACTGTGGTTTCCAGTGATAAAGTCTAGGTAGGATGATTTACTTATAAATGAATTTAACTTTATCATTTTTAAAGTTGGTAATATAATGGTCTCTGCTAATTACACAGGGTATAATCACATTTAGCTAGGAGAAAAGTCGTAGTTTTTTTTTTTTTAGTACAACATCTATGATTGTTCTATCTGTAGTTGAATTTCTGACTATAAAACTGTTTTGTTTAACACAGTCTATAAATATTGTCATATTTATTTGACATTGGAGTGGTTTACCCAGTCTGTTTTGGATAGCAAAAATCTCCCATAAATAATGCATTTTCCCTCTTTCTTGCATCCTGTGCAGTCAGTCCTGAGTTGATATATTGGCATCTGGCTTTTGTGTATTCTTTTCAAAAGGCTGATATACTTACAGTTATGAAAATAACTGTTCTACTGGAAAACCCACTTGAAAGGAATCTTGGACGCTGTTTTAAATTGAAGCACTTTTATTTCTTTAATAAGCACTTTTCGTTCTTTAATACAAACACAAAGAACTTCCTCAGAATCTAAAGCATGAAATACACTAAACTGTTTTAAAATAGTGCCAAAAATCATGTGATGAATAAACAATAAAATTTCAACTAAAAGATGATGTTCTCTTAATGAAACAATGCTGAAATTTGCAAAAAAGTAACTATGCATACAATTCAACTGACAGTTCTTGTGCTGAATAATTTAAATAGAAAAATCATATAAATGGTAAATTAAAATTGTTAAAGCTTCTGAGCTAAAAGAAAACACATGCTGCATATTCATTGAGGCCAGGTATTTTATCGTCTCTCAATTTAATATGCCAAATTGATTCTCGGCATTCTAAAAGGACCTTAAAATTCCCAGAGAAATGATCATAGTTAACTGAATCTAATACAAAAAAGAAAACTTTTTGAAGTCTGCACATGTCAGTGAGTGCTTAGCTAAAGCGTTGGTGTCATCTTTTTTTCTAATAGCGAGATTGTGTTATTAAATTCTCTTTGATAGTCTTCTGATGGTCTTGCCAGTGTAAAAACTTGGACATGATGCACGTCACCAAATAGACCACACACCTAGAGTTACAGTCATATCTCCTTTTTTCCCATAAATCTAGATTTAAAGAAGGAATGAATGCATGAGATGTGTTGCTGATATAGAGGCATTGCTTGCACTTGCCGCATTTATAAGTGCCAGGAGGTATACGTGAAGAAGGAGAATTAACAGTTGGATGTCCGAGAATTGACTTGATGATGTAATTTTCTTTTGTAAGTGAAAAGTGGACGATCACCCAAAATGTTAGCCAACTCAGTATTCTCCAAAATAATCTTCCAATTGTCCATAAGCACTTCTGTGATTTAGGGACTTGTTCATAGCAATAAGAAGGTGGAAGGCTCCTTGGTAATGAATCATACTGTTCTGTTGGACAGTAGGTATGTCACAGACAGCCAGTGAAGAAGTCGAAGAGTCATAGTGCAAGATATGTCTAGCACAGTCATTTCTGAGCAATAGAACTTTGTGTACAACTTCAGTTAACCAATTATGCTGGTAGCCTCTGTCACGAAAAAAGAACTTCTGAATGGTCATGTCTTGTAAGAAGATTTGATCGTCACTGGTCAGATTTGATCATCACTGGTCAACGTACCGAGCCGTATATAGTGTCCCTTGATGAATCCCCTCTTTATATGGTAAGGATGCTGGCTGTCTCTATGAAGATACTGGTTCACAAAAGTGTCTTTGTGGAAGATCCTACTGAGAAAAAAAAAAACATGGACATTGCTAATAGACTAAAATGTTGATACTCTTCCCAAACCTACTCGTCAACTTGAGGAGAGAGGCACTCTCATTGACATAAGAGAAGAAATGGTCAAATTCTTCAGAGGTACTATGTCACTAGCTTACAGAATGACTGGTGGGTTTTCAAGTGTGCCTGTTCGCACCAGCTCTTGATATCAAATTAGTGAAAACAGGTGCCACCTTTGCACCCATCACCACACCAGTGATCTGTTTGAAGTATCTCCCTAAAAAGACAAAACAATTGTTGTCCAAGATGATCTCCAACATTGTACACACAGTTCAAAACTTCCACAACACCCACAAACTGTAGACATAACACAAATGAAGGCAAAAGGCAAACTGATACACTTCCAAGTATTTATTTAGTGCTTTCGTTTATAAAATACAAATTTCCTCTGAATAAAAGCTTTTTGCATTTTTTGCAGATCAAGCTAGTTAGGCTGATGGATCTGTAATTTCTTGGATCGGTGAACACTCCGCCTTTGTGTAAAGGGATGACAGTGGCTGTCCTCTATTCGGCTGGGACAAAGTTGGTACTCAGGCTTTGGTTGAGTAGGGTGCCTAATGGTGCTGTCAGTTCATGCCTGAGTTCATGTAAGATGCAGCCTGGGATGTATTCAGGTCCCATTGGAGGCTGTCTTATTGTCTTTGTGAGGGCAGTGATGCCGTGTTCCTAGTGTTAAGACTTGGGTGGGCAGGTACTGGGGATGTCCTGCTTTATTGATGGGGGGGACAGAGGGGAGACATTTCCTCTGAATCTGTCAGCCAGTAGATTGGCTATATACATAATTTGTGTATGTGGTGCACTAAATAAATACTTGAGAGTGGATCATTTTGCCTTTTGCCTAATTTTGTGTTAGTTGTACACAGTGTTTATCAGACAGTTGTTGAAATCTGAAGCTGATGCCAGTTTCCTCTTCAGTGCAAGTGTAGAGTGACAGTACATCTATAGATGTAGTGTCACTCTACACTACATCTGTAATTGCAAAGACCTATCCCTTCTCAACCTTGGGTAATTCACTCAAACATTCCAATAAATGCCATAAATCACAAAGGTAAAACTACCACTATAAAAATAGTTTGTGCTGTAGAGTTTGCCATTTATACTGCTTTCATAACCACTATGGTTCCAAAGATATGTACATTTGTTTGAAATTTGAGGAAATAATTTGATTCTGTCAAAGGGCTTAGGCTGTACCCACTGAACGTTACAGAGCAAACTTCCTGAGCTCCATTGGAATGAATGGGTTAAAGCACTTTGCCATAATGATACTTGTAGCACTGAGAAAACTACCATCACCTTTTTCTTTTTTTTTTTTTTTTTTTATCTTGTGTGTTTTTCATTTCATTTTGCTTTGGAATTTGGAGAGGCCCAAAAAGGATACTAAAGGATAGAAATTTTCCTGTTCAGTGCCTACACTCCACAGTAAGAGATGGGATCCATAACAGGCAAAGCTTCATGGCTGCTTGCACATCTCCCTACAGGAAGCCGTAATGAATTCCAGGTCTATGACACCTCATTCTTGAACATTGATTGAATGCTATAAATTTGTCCTGCTATTTAATACATGAAGTGAAAGAGGGATTTCATTAAACAGATATGCTTTTCCCATGGCTGCAATGTTTGATAATCCTGTCATACATTTATTTTATTCACTTGCTAATTGGGTAGACACAGTAGGTACAAGCCTGCTTTCAGTGGTGACCCAAATAAACAGGACCTTCTTAGGTTATTCACATCAACATGAGCTGTGACATATCATAATTAGTCTTAATACTTTTTTAAAACTAGTTGAGATGTTCCATATTTTGGCCTCAGGTAGGTTTTACACTGTCACAAGTTCTTTACAAACCTCATTTGTGTGCGTCTCATCTAAAGAGAGGCCCTCCCTCTATAAAAATCTAATTTATAAAAATGATTTGGTGCTTTTCAAACCTGACTTTCAGCACAGTTAAAAGGCCACTAAAGAGGAGTAAGCTTGGTTATAAGATTTTTAAACAAATCGTGTGTTCTGTTTTGTCTGAGTGCAGCTAGTTAGTAGGACAGTGCTAGGTAATGGCACTGATCAGGGATTTTTTAAACTGTGCTGGAAAAAATAGTTTAAGCTGTTGGTATTGTGATGTCCAACTAATAAGTGGGAAGACATTAAAGGAGCATTAACAGTGCACCCCAGCACTACCGGGCTACAACTCATACCACACATTTCGGCCACAGAACATGGACCGAAACACAAAAGGAGAGGGTGTATCCATATTCATTAAGGATCCCTGCACCTCCAGGTTAGTGGCGCAGCATGATACCTCCGAGATCATCCATGTGCAACTAACATCAGGCAAATCTGCAATGCAAATTGTGGCCTGCTACAGATGACCCTCCATGACCCAGGACCACCACTCTGCCTTTCTGGAGACACTGGAAAACTTGAAGGTCCTACCGAACACCCTGATATTGGGCGATTTCAATTACCCTACCATTAACTGGGAAACTACTCAAGTACAAACTCCCAGGTCCAGCGCTTCCTGGAATTTATCAACTCAAATGCCCTGGATCAGCTGGTAAACTCCCCTACCAGAGGTGAAAACATATTGGACCTGGTCATCACCAGCATGGGCGACAGGTGTTCCACACCGGAGGTCAACCCATCACTGGTTAGATCAGACCATAAACTAATCACTCTGGATGTCCACCCCACACCACCACCTCCAAACAAGGAAACCACAGTGAAAACTTCACCTTACTTAAGACAGAGGTGGTAAGTTTCACAGCCCCCACGCTAAAGGATAACAGTGTCCAAGATGCAAGTACCTTTACAAATGCACTCTATGAGCACCTACAAGCATGCATGGATCGTGCCATCCCTAGCAAAACTAAGACTCTCACTCCTCTAAGAGAAGGAAACCAGTCATGTGGACCCCTGCCATGAACAGGCTGTACAGTAGAAGGAGGAAACTAGTTCAGAAAAAAAGCAAATCCCAAGAAATAAAGACATCCCTGATCAGTATCAGTAAGAAACTAAGGTCCCTCTAAAATCCTCCAAGGCTAACTTTGAAAGAAAAATAGCCAAGGATTCGAAAGGTAACCACAAAGCCTTCTTTAGCTATGTCAAGAATCTAAGTGGCAACTCGCAGATAAGCTCTGAGCTTGTGCAAAATAGCACAAAATACACTGAACCTACTGCCAACATCCTGGCAGATAGATTCAGTGCACACTTCATCCCCCTCTCACCCCCAAAAGGGCCCAGAACAATACCGGAAAAGTGTAGTGTCCCGGAAGTCACAGACGCACAGGTGAAAACAGCCCTTTCAAAAGCCAAAAGCACAGCATCAGTGGGACCAGATGGTGTCCCAGGTTGCGTCTTGCACGAACTATAGAACGAACTAACCCCCCCCCACCTAAACACACTGTTCAACCTCAGCCTCTCCACAGGCTACGTGCCCATAGAATGGCGTACAGCAACGGTTATTCCGCTCCACAAAGGAGGGGCCACAACTGACCCTGGTAACTATTGCCCCATAAGCCTGACTAGCCTGGTCTGCAAGACTATGGAGCACATCATCATGGAACTCATTAACAAAGACATTGGGAACCTCCAAACACTTGACCCGACCCAGTTCGGCTTTGTTAAGGGCAGATCATGCCTACTAAACCTGGTTGACTTCTTTGAGACCGTCACCAAGGCCATAGGTGAGGGGAAGGTATTTCACACAGCCTACCTTGACCTCGCCAAGGCTTTTGACACCATTCCCCACTTGGGAATTATAGAAAAACTCACCAGCCTGAACATAAACCCATACGTCACGAGATGGGTTGCCAACTGGCTGACAGACAGAACTCACAAGGTAAGAATAGCGGGCTCCAGGTCCGACTCTAAACCAGTCACAAGTGGTGTCCCACAAGGCTCGGTCCTGGGGCCCCTGCTGTTCGGCATATACTTCTCAGAAGTACAGGCAAACACAGGAGGACTATGGCAAACTAAGTTCGCTGATGACTGCAAACTGGGAGCCATAATTGACTCTCCGGCTGACACGGACATTCTCCAAAAGGGCCTTACTGAGATGGACACCTGGTGTCAAAGTCATGGTCTCAAGGTAAATGCCAAAAAATGCATAGTCATCCCATTTGGGAAAAACAAAACACCCATGAATTACCA
The DNA here is from genome assembly GCF_019279795.1 of Protopterus annectens. Classification (NCBI taxonomy): domain Eukaryota; kingdom Metazoa; phylum Chordata; order Ceratodontiformes; family Protopteridae; genus Protopterus; species Protopterus annectens. The sequence continues at coordinate 1,278,830,282 of NC_056725.1, read as the reverse complement.
CATAGGTGGCAGCCCCCTTAATACAGAAGAGGTAATAAGAGATCTGTGGACCCAGGTAGATAGTAATCTCTCCTTTGACGATCATATTGCCAAAGTAGTTAGGAAATCCTTCTATGTAGCCCATCTAATTACTAAAGGGTTTGCATCTAGAAATAAAGAGGTTATAGTGCCCCTCTACTCGTCACTCATCAGACCCATCATAGAGTACAATGCACCATTTGGGATGTACCTCACAAGACACTTCCAACAGCTGGAAAGACCACAAAAGTACCTCACCAAGAGGATTACTGGCCTCAAACATATGTCCTATGCAGCCCGACTGAACAACTCCAGCTGTACTCAGTCACATATCGCTTACTCAGAGGTGATCTCTGTCTGACTTACAAAGCCATGTCCAACTCAGAATTGATGGACATGCTCCACCTAAAGAAATCCAAGTCACTGCGAGCCACTCGCTCTAGTGAGCTAAACCTCGCCACAGCAATAAATAGAACATGCTGGAGGGATAGATTCCTGTCACAGAGACTCCCCATGCTTTGGAACAAAATTCCTAACTACATTAGGCAGTGCCCTTCACTAACACTCTTCAAGAGAAACCTTGACGAGTGGATGGGTAACAGAAAATACACCCCAGGGATCACTTCATTGGCTCTTCTTGACAGAGGCTCAGTTAATTAATCAATGGGGCGGCGAAAGCTGACACACTCTGGCTAGGCTTATAAATGCCCTCGGGCAGATAGCCTAGTACCTACCTATGAACCTATTAACTGAACTTTAATTAGTTTAAGGGTGATTAAATCAAGTGCCACTGGGTATAAAAACAAAACAAGGACAGGAGTGGGTAGGATAAAATCAAAAATAGCCACTGAGCAGTCTTTTCTAACAATTTTCTCAAGGAACACTTAATTTGTTAAAAACTAAGAGATGTGGGATCAGCTGCCATGTTGTGACACAGAAGAATTTTTTTGTGCTGAATATTGACAATGGTGTGAGTGGACCTGTGTAGAACTAGCTACTGTGAATGTTTCACAGAGGCTTGGTGCTTAATACAGCCAGTTGGATAAATGGACTTATTTTGGACTGGTTACCTTCTTAGAGTATAGAGGCTTGACGCAATACTGCATTGTAAGTGAAGAATGCTGTCTTAAAAGCCTTTTTCAGATCACTAAGTGTCCCTCTGGACCTCCCCTCCAAGCCCTCAACATCTTTCGGCACTTCTGAAGTCACTGCAATCCATTCAATGACATTTGTACTGAGGACTCTCAGATTTAAGATAGCAGAATTTATTGAGTCTTCTATTCAAAGTGAATGGAACTAGGATAAATGCTGGTACAGGAAAAAAATGCAGGAACTGCATTTTCTGATTGTGCTTCCTAATACCTTGCACCCAGGGTGGCTGCCACTTAAACTCAACCCTTGCTGTGCTTCTAGGATGACTTAATCTCATGGGCTGGTCCCTCACTCAGCATTGTGGGATAGTTTTATCTTTCCAAGTTAACAAAATTTCAACAGGATATCTGCCCGTTTGAGGTCATTCTAGATTCCCCAAAAATTAAATTGGCAGCAATTTACTTGATCCAAATACGCCTGCAACAGAATGCAGCCTTAGCTATATGGGTATGCTAGGGATATAACAGCTGGCCAGCTTCCAAACCTTCAGGGTACCTTCCATGCACCCAAACCAATAGTCATCTCAATCTGAGCTAACTAAAAATAAAGGTTTGGGCACAAAGCCTTTCAGAACTATCCTGCTGCTGAAGAGTGCACCTCTTATGGGCTTTTGAGGATCAATGTTTGGCTAAAGTTTTTCCATTGCTCGATGGATAAGTTGCCTTGGGGAAAAAGTTTTCCATATCTAGTTTTTCTGACAGAAACAGAACTTCATAATTTAAAACTTTTTTTAAGCTAGGGAAAATGTTTTTATTAACTGTTGACTGATTTTTAGTAACTTTTAAATAGGAGCATTACTTTTTACTTTTTCGAAGAAAAGTTGTTAACACAACTTTTACCTCAGAGAAAGTTTTATTTTACTTTTGTGGGCTGGGATCAGTGTTTAAAAGTTCTTTTTATTTGAGGGGAAGTATTTTTTTTCTTTTACTATGTATCTGTGTTACTGATTTAATCTTGCCAGGCTTCTCTGAGAAACAGAAATAGTTTTCCACTTAATAATGGAACAACCTTCTGTTTCCTCAGTTCTTTCTTCTAACACCCAAAAGAACAAAATAGTAGTAAGTAGCAGTTCCTACTGCAGCAGCCTGCAAACATTCCTCAGCTGCAGATGGGTGAGTCTGCTTTGGTTATTTCTGCTTTCTCAGATCATTCATCTTTTTCCTTGTCTCTCTCTGGTGTACTCCCTACAGCCACCATGAATCCGGAGTTAGATGTGTCATCTGTAGATGTTGGAGTGCCCTTGGCAAGCAGGGGAGAGCCACTCTTGCCTTTTCTGGGAAAAGGGAAAGGGAATATGATTCTGCCTAGCCAGAATGCTATGCCTATCCCTTGGAAGGTTTTTCCTGGCAAAAGTGAGTTTGTTTCTTCAGAAACTCTGGTTAAAAAGAAGCAAAAACTTAGTCATAGTTCTTTTCCTGGTTTTATTCTCTTTGGACAGGAATGAATCATTGAGCTTTGCTAAGGGTTTAGTTCAGGCTTTTGACCCTTCCAGTTTAGCTGTGACTGGTAAAAGAAAAATAGATTCTTCATTTTCTGAAGAGGTTCAAGTTTTTGAACCGCAAAATGATTTTGAAGGAGCAGATTCTATTTTTGTCTGCTCAGGTTTCTGATTCAGAGTCTAAGTAGTGTGTGGCTTCTGCCATCCCCTTCGAATGATTCTCTTTCTCTGAAGCTATTTTCAGACTGAATCCATTGCTTCACTGGGAGTGTAATGACATTCGACTGTGCCTGAATAAGTGTATGACTTATTGCAACTATCCCAATTCCTCCTATTTTTTCAGCGTTGAAAGATGTTTTTGTCACAGCCTGTAACTTGCCTGAGAACCAACCAGCTGCCTCCAAGAAACCACATAAATTGTGTAAATTTCTCATTCTTAAAAAGTTTTAATACACTCGTCCCAGACCAGATTCAGCAGCTATTGCTTTAGTGAACCCAGCTGATGATAAACATCTGGTTAATACCAATCCCTTCTCTGATAAGGCTGAAAAATATTTTTATAGATTTGGGAACACATGCATTCTTCTGCAGCTTTTGTTTTTAGAACTCTGAGCTGTCAAACTCATATGTTAAAGTTTATACTTGGCTGTTTTAGAGGACACAAGGAATATTATGGCATCTGTTTCTTCTGAGGAGGAGAAAACTGCTGTGTGTAATTTGATTCCTTCTGTGTCTCAAGTGGTTACTAACCATTTGAAATGTGCTTATAATTCTGCTGATGCCTCTGGAACTGTTATGAGGGAGTTTGCTTGGGCAAGATCCCTCATCCATCCTGTTCATTAAAGGTCACTACTTACATAAAAATGACTAGACTAATCTCATTAACCCTAAAAATTTCCAAACCTGCAAAAGAGATTAAATGTGCTATCACCAGCTGTTTCACAAAAATGTAAAACATTCATGCTAAGTGTACTACTGAATCTGCTGCTAGCTGTTCATATTCACCCCAACCCTGGACCCACTCAGGCACCAAGTTACTCTAACATAGTAACTCTGCTATAAAACCGAAACTCCTGTCCTGACAAAATAAGAAATAGCAACAAAAAACTCAATCTGTTCCATATGAACTTCATGATCATTGTAAACAAAATTCCACAGCTACACACTTGAATTAAATATCACTTCTCTGACATATTAACAATAACAGAATCCTGGCTCAAATTGAATATCACTAACTCAGAAATGCCCCACCTCCAGCTTTAATATACTTAGAGCTGATAAATTAAACGTAAAAGCAGGAGGCATACCAAAAACCTACCACAGTAGCATAAACCTGTCACCTTTCCCATCTCCCATACCTTCCTTCCTCAATGCCAAACTACTTCTAAGTAACTTGAAACTAAATGCACATAAAACAATATGTATGGCAGTCCTTTATATCCCACATGGAGACAGTGTCAGCACATTGGAGGACATCCTGTCCTGGTTATCTGATAATGTACACACAGAGACAATTATACTGGGCAATGTTAACATTAACTGGTCAAGTCTCACCTCTGAGATAACTTCTAGTATAAACCTGTACAATTTCTCCCAACGTATCAGTGATCCTACCGGAATTAACTTGAAAAATGATAAAACTACCACCCTCGACTAGTTATTAACAAGTCACCTTAACAATATAAGCTCCCACGTCACTCTCGCTAGCACACTTAGTGATCACATGTCTGTGTATACCACAAGAAAATGCCACACTTCTCCCAGGAAACATGCATATAAATCCTCTCGCAATATGAACAGTTTTGACTCACAACTGTTTAACACTGTCACAACTGGAACATCCTAAAAATCTTGCCACTAAATGGTGCTGATTTCTATTGTAATAAGATATTTATGGAATTGCTAATAAGCATGGCCCCCTTAGTGCAAAGCAACCGTGCTCCTTGGCTCACTCCTACTACCAGGAAATCAATGAAGAATGGCAATAAAGCCTGGAAGACATGGCTGATTTCTATCCCTTTCAACTTTCTGGCTTATAAACGCACGTGTTTGCACATTTTTCACATCGTGCAGCACCGTGGGGCTACAGTTAAACTATTTCAGGTGCCAGAAAGTCTACTGTTCAAATTTTCCCTTGGAACTAGCTGGTTTCTCAGTAGTAGCACTAAAATTTAAACCCCTGTGACTAGCACTTGCTCTAGAACCTGCTGAAAAGCACTAGGAAGCCTTAAACTGATACAAGCACTCAACTCTCCTTGTTAATAAGGAGAAATTAATTGTAGGCACTAAACAGCCTATAATTGCAAAGTACCTTGCAAAGGTAAGGGAAAACAGCTCTTGTACTTTACAAAAAAGCACCTAAACAGGCATGTCCAAGGGTCAGCTTCCAGTGATTTCTCCTGTCCACCTGGTGAATCTGGGCATACTGGAGCAATGCAGCAACTGCCTCATGTACACAGACAACCTTCTCCTCCTACCACCCAACACTACAACCTGCGAGAGATGCACTTACATAGCCAAACTGGAAGCAAAGCTCTCTCCAGCTAAGATTGTGCTAGGCAGTCAAGAGGAGAAGGTTAACACCTGCACTACACCTCAAGCAAAACATAGTCCTTCAAAACCCACACTGTCAACACCCACACATAGCAACACTAAACCCACATATGCAGAGGCCCTTAACATTAACCTGCCCAAGCAACAAGGATCTTCGAAGCTGAAACGCAAATAAACACCGGTCACAACCAAAGTGACACATAGCTCACAACACCAGTGTGCCACCCAACAACAGCCCCTAAGGCAAGACAACATACCCAACACTTTAGTCATAGGTGACTCTGTAGTCAGGCACACTGATGTCCCACTCACCATGCTGAACAAGGAGAAAATTACAGTCAGCTGCTTGTCGGGTGCGAGGATTCGCCACATAACGCATGCACTCAAGTCAGTCCACAACAAGTACAAATATGACTGTGTCATTGTCCATGTTGGAGTGAATGACTTGAGACGTACCTCCCTGGACTACATGAAAAGAGACATGGAACAGCTCTCAGATCATGTGGCCCAGGCAGGTATGACCCTAGTCCTGAATAGCATCCTGCCTTCGCCCAGAATGGTACTACAGTATAAGGACAAAATGATTGACTTCAACAATTGGCTAAACTTCTGATGTCATTCAAAGAGGATCCAGTATCTGTCTGTCTGGGATGACATGCTCGAGAAACCACAATGCTTTGCCAGAGATGGTCTGCACCTGCACCCCTGGGATTCAGGTTACTGGCTAAAGCTCTTGCCACCTATAGTGCCATTTTTAGGCAAGGTTCAAAGGACAAAACCACCACCGTAACAGATAAAAGTATGCAAAATCTGAACGTAATGCTACTCAATGCTAGAAGTCAAAACCTCAAAATGCACTCTCTCGAGGCACTCCTAAAAATGGAGAACATCGATATCTGTGCAGTAACTGAGACCTGGTTCAAGGCTGTAGAGAGCACCCCTGCAATAAGAGGCTACAACTCTTACCACACTTTTCAGCCACCAAACCAAGACCGAAACACTAAAAGTGGAGGAGTGTTCATATTCACACCTCCAGGCTAGTTGTCCAACACAGTGCATCTGAAATTCTCCAGGTGCAACTAACACTAGGTAAGACTGCAATCCAAATTGTAGCTTGCTATAGATCCCCCAAGATTCTCGCTTCACCTTTCTAAACATACTGGAAAATATTAATGTACAACCAAACACCCTAATACTGGGTGACTTCAACTACCCTGCCATTAACTGGGAAAACTACTCTGGTACCAACACATTTTCCCAACGGTTCTTGGAATTCATAAATTCCAACACCCTGGATCAACTAATCCATTGTCCCACCAGGGGCTCCAATATCCTAGACCTGGTCATTACCAACATGGGAGATAGATGCTCCACACCAGTGGTCACCCCCTCATTGGTCAGGTCTGACCATAAGCAAATTACCCTTGACATCCACATCCCAACCCCACCCCACCCCACCCCCAGTAAGGAAACCTCCATAAAAAAACTTCTCCAAAGCCAACTTCATGCTACTCAAGTCTGAAGTGACAAACTTCATGACACCCATGCAGATGGGAGCTGAAAGTTCGACTGCTGAATCCTACACTAAGGCACTGTATGAGCACATTCACTCGTGCATGAATCCTGCCATCCCAAATAGAACCAAGATGCTCTCCTCCAAAAAAAGGAAGCCAATCTGGTGGTCACCTGCCTTAAGCAAACTATACAACAGAAGAAAGAAACTGTTTCAGAAAGGAGGAAAATCCCAGGATGCAAAAAACTCCCTTATCAGCCTCAGTAAGAAGCTGAGATCCCTCATAAAATCCTCCAAAGCTAGTTACGAAAGTAAAATTGCCAAAGATTCCAAAGACAACCACAAGACATTCTATAGTTATGTCAAGAATCTAAGTGGCAATGCTCAGATATGCTCTGAGCTACAACAGAATGGCATTAGATATACTGATCCCAAGGATATTACCAATATCCTGGCAGATCGATTTAGTGCCAACTTCACCCCCCTCCCCCCCTAAAGGGCCCATCTCAATACCAAAGATTGCCAAATTCCGGTAATCACGACCACACATGTAGAAACCGCACTCTCCAAAGCTAAGAGTACAGCGTCCATGGGACCAGATGACATCCTGGGCTGTGTATTACATGAACTACAAAATGAACTGGCACCTCACCTAAGTGTCATGTTTAATCATAGCCTCACCTCAGGCTTCATGCCCACTGAGTAGCGCACAGCTACAGTTATCACACTTCACAAGGGGGGATCCACTTTGGATCCCGGGAACTACCGTCCCATCAGTCTGACTAGCCTGATCTGCAAGGACATGGAACGCATTATCATGGAACTTATAAACTAAGACATTGGCAACCTTCAAACACTGGACCCCACCCATTTTGGGTTCGTGAAGGGCCGATCTTGTCTCCTGAACCTGATTGACTTCTTCGAATCAGTCTCCAGAGCTGTGGACAAGGGTAAGGAGGTCCACACAGCCTATCTGGACCTCACCAAGTCCTTCAACACCATCCCCCACTCTGGAATCATAGATAAACTTACTAAGCTGGGCATAAATCCCTACATCATTTGATGGGTTGCCTACTGGCTTACTGACAGAACCCAGACTGTAAAAGTAGCTGACTCCAAATCCAGCTCCAGACAAGTGACAAGTGGAGTACTTCAGGGTTCAGTCCTGGGACCGCTCTTGTTTGGCATCTACTTCCCTGAGGTACAGGCCAACACTAAGGGACTCTGGCTAACAAAGTTCGAAGATGGCTGCAAACAGGGAGCCATTATTGAATCCCCAAATGATGTGGATATTCTACAAAAGGGCCTTACAGAAACAGATGCATGGTGCCAGAGCCATGGTCAAGCTTAATGCCAAGAAATGTATAGTTATCCCCTTTGGGAAAACCATGTACCCATGAATTACCACATAAGTGGCAGTACGCTAAACACCAGATGTGTGATGAGAGAATTAGGGACACAGGTGGACAGTGGTCTCACCTTCGATAACCACATCGCCACAACAGTCAGGAAATCCTTCTATGTGGTACACCTCATCACTAACGGCTTCTCATCCAGAAAAAAGGAGGTCATTGTCCCACTGTACTCATCCCTCATTAGACCCATTATACAGTACAACGCCTCGTTTGGTATGTACCTCACAAGACATCTGCAACAGCTGGAGAGGCCGCGGAAATACCTCACTAAAAGAATCACAGGCTTAAAGCAGATACCCTATGCTGAGCATCTAAAAAACTCCTCTGTGGCATATCTCCACTTATATTCTGTCGCATATCATCTACTCAGAGGCAATCTCTGCTTAACATACAAGGCCATGTCAAACCATGAGTTGCTGGACATGCTTCACTTAAAGAAATCTCAATCCCTCAGAGCCACACGCTCCAGGGATCTAAACCTTGTCATCACAATGAACAAAACATGCTGGAGGGATAGGTTCCTGACCCAGAGACTCCTCATACTCTGGAATAGACTGCCCATACATGTCAAGCAGAGCGCCTTCTTGGCCCTCTTCAAAAGGAACCTTGACGATTGGATGGGAGATAGGAAATTCACCCCGGGGATCGCATCAGTCGACCTGCTAGACAGGGGTCCAGGGAAGTAAATATTGTGGGAAGAAATGTCCAGGGAATTGTTATGACTAGGCTTGTATAGGCCCTAGGGCCAATAGCCTAGTACGAACCTATGAACAATGTTCAACAGTAGAAAAACGTATGAAATAAAGCCAAATACCAGATTAAACTCTACAGTAAACTTTATTACTCCAATTTGCAGAATAGAGGTTACAAAAATTTAGGAAATTCTGGACCACCGTGTCTAAAATACTATACCGTGGCTCAAATGGACAATGAAGCCCCAACCCCCATTGCTCACCAGAAGATACTGCTAATGCTTTTAATGATCACTTTATCTTTAGCATTTAAACTGCTTCACGATGAAACTCAAAACACATCAACCTCCTGTAATAATTTAACCACATCCCACTCAGTCGCACCTCCCAGTTATACTGTTTTTCTTCTTTCAACCAATATCTACCATAATAATCAAGAAATACATCAAACAAATTAAGCCAAATACAATTGCTCCAGCTGGAATTTCTGGTCATTTCCTAAAAAGACCAGTCAGCTCAATTCTCTTACCAGTATTCATTTTAAATTGGTCTGTTCAGGAATTACATGTCCTAGCCTTATGGAAAAAATCTCACATCATCGCTCTTCACAAGGGAGGTAACGCCAATGATGTAAACAACTTTAGACCCCTCCCATTCTCTTCCCTGTAGCAAAAATACTTTGAAAAATGCATTCATAGTCAATTAATGACTCATTTACAAACAAACAACCTCCTAACCCCCACATAACTTGGTTTCATTCCAGGGCATAGCATTACCACAGCTCTGTTAAACTTCACCAGCACTAGTATTAACCTAGACAGAGGCAAAGACCAGATAGATTATGCCACATTTCTGGACTTGTCCAAAGCCTTCAATACCATTTCCCAAAGCATTCTTCTAAAACAGCTTTCTTCATTTTGTCTTATCAAACACCTCAATCAGCTGGTTCTGTAGCTAGCTGTCCAAGAGTCTGTTAAATTGATTAATTCTTACTCGTCCATCTTATTTGTCAAAACAGGTATTCCCCAAGGTTCCATAATGGGGCTGCTGCTTTACAACTTATTTACCAGCAACCTACACTCAGCCAAACTTTAAGCACCCTCGTACAATATGCTGACAACTCCAAACTAATCTGTTCTGCCAGTAACCTAATTACTGTACAAAACCTAACCCAAGAAATCATTTTCATCAGTTGAAAGCTAAGCTTCTACTGAAAAAAAAAGACCTGCTGATATTCCTCTCAATAGTCCTTACACACCTCATACAAAATTTCTCAATAACAGTGTCTGATAACACCACTATAGAAGTCATGCCCTATACCAAGCTACTTGGCATGAAAATTGATGATAACCTGAAGTTTGACTTGAATGTGCAACGGGTTATCAAAAAACTCACCAGAAATTAGGGACACTCTATAGAACAAAAAAAAAAATAATAATTAACTGATTCATCCAGGAAACTCCCGGTCTTTACAGTCCTACTCCCCACTTTACTATATTACTCCCCAGTACTGCTTAACCATTCAAGCTTCCATCCAAAGTAAAGTAAACCATTGCTGCAATAAAATAGCAAAATGCAACTAACTCATCAAACAAAACCCATCACTGCTTAGCCTTAAAACAACCTGATTGGCTTGAATTACCCAAGCAACTCACTCAAACTCATTTATTCATACTTCGCAAATTAATATGCAAGCCAGAACAAAGCATACATATACCCCTGCTAGGCCACTAAGATTTGAAAACAAAATGCTCCTCAGTACCTGCAAACCACACCTGTCAGCAGGAACCTTTCTCTATTCCAGCTATGTAGCCCACTCCTGGAAGTCTGTCCCCTTATCCCTTAAACATACTAGCAACCTTTACAATTTCATGACCAGTCTAAAAAAAAATGTCTGATACCTGTACCTGCACAACCTTCAAAACAGATGCATGACCCCCTACGTATTATAACTATGCCTTTTTCACTCTGAACTCACTAACACCTCTATGTTTTAGCAGTTAGTAATGGCCTAACATAAAAAAAACTCTCACTTTAATGATATTGTACTACTAATGTATGGTCTTCTACCTCTTCAGTCAACATTTACTACTATTTATTTTCCTGTCTCATGTCTTTCCATAACATTCTCATCCTTCTAATAATAATCAATTCTTTCTTCATGTCCTTAGCTTTCCCTTCTGCTCATTACCTCTCCTCATCTCATTCTATTCCTCTGTTTGTCTTGGTAGCAACATTCTGCATTATTTCTCACCTCCATATATTAGAAGTATAGTCAATATTTTGAATAACTATGCATTAATTCACTTGGCGTAGGCTGTCCATTTCTGAAAGTGTGTTCCAATTTATTCTGGCAATATTCTGTAAATGTATTTCAATCAGTTTGTGTTTTATCTGCTGTATATAGCTACTTGGTTTGCTATCATAACCTGGAAATGCACTCGGTCGAGTCATCACGTCGTCGAAATTTAATAGCGAAAATGAAAACGTTTTTCAGCCCCCATCTTGAACCATGTTAAAGTCGAGTGTTTGGTATTTGCTGTTTTGAAAATGTCACTGTTGACCTGCATGTGCTGTCCAGAGATCAATATTCAAGCTTTGTTGTGGTAAGTTTTGATTTTCCGCCTATTTGCTAGTGTACATTCGACATTCCACTACTTGACCGTGTGCGTTTCCAGAATTATATAATTACTTAGCTATTGTAAATGTGTGTTTGTGTTTGTGGAGCCTTTCTCCCCAGCTCATTGTAAAATATTTAATCTGTTATGGAGCTTTTCTTTCCAGGTCTGTGCAGGAAATAGGCCATTGGCTTAGTCAGACTCTCCTGGTTATCAAAAGACAAATAAAGATTAGTTATTAATGTATTTTATTTATTTTCATTTGTGACTAAAGTGGTATCCAAGTTTACTTTGAGCCAAACTTTCAATCTCTCTGTTCTTTTTCCAGAACTGAAAAATGAGGGAGAACGACTACTTCATACTTTAGATGTTCACAAGCAATTTGGGTACTGTCCTGACAGAACAGAATCTTTCAAGAACTCCTTGTCAGTTGTTCATTTCTTGTGAAGTTGATAAAGACAATCTGTGTCAAAACAGACTGTTCCAAGTGGTTGTCTCTTGCAATTACCTTTTGTTATACCCACCCCCTACAAAACACGTTCAGGCAGGGTCAGGGCTTGTTCTAATAGAGCCTTCGCTTCATCTTTAGCTTTTTGAAAAAGGTTTGGATTCTAGAAATCTTCTGGAAACAGCAAATTGGTCCTTTATCCATACTTTTTACAAAGCACTGTGAACTAGATTCATTTTCCAGGTCTAGGACAGGCATTGCTAGGACCATTCTACAGGGGCTCCTGGTATGGACCCTAAATGTTCTTCGTGTTTCACTGTTGCAGCCATCACATTTGGGTTATCTGCTTGCAGTAGCCCTCAGTCGGCCTGATTAACAAAGTCTTGGGTCCTGCATCGGTTGCTGTCTCTTCTTCCGTGACGTCAGGTCGTCAGGGGTATAAAACATGCAGCCGATGCCATTACATCAGTCTTTCTTGCCGTGCGGTGCCCGAAGCAGAAGCAGTTCGCAAGTGCCGGTCAGCCGACTCCTGAAATTTTCATTTTTGAGTTTCAGAACCGAAGTCTTCAACTAAAAGCTAAGTACCCTGTTAGGGAAACTTTTTCTTGCTCTAAACCGATGTCAGTAAAAGTAAATAATTGCATTTCTTGTGGAAAGCAAATGCCTCATAAATATTTTCATTTGTACTGTATTCCTTGCCTAGTACCTGACCACGATGTACCTCGCTGTTGGTTTTGTGCCTTATTTAAACCACAAACTATCCATCGTCTGTATATTTTTGCTTCTAAATATTTGGTGCTCGGTTCAATTATCCTGATATGTCTTTGGTAAGCCATCCGATTACCGACATTCCGAAAAAACGCAAAGATAAAGACAAAGAAAGGCCACCTAGGTCCAAAACTGCCGATGACGTTTCTCCTAAGTCAGTCGCCAGTTTGCCGGTACTCAGTGAGGCACTTTCGCAGCCCTTGATACCCGCTACTTCAGATTCGCAGGCCTCTACTTAGACCCGGTATGCCGCGAGATGCTTCAACTGTGGAGCCTGCGGATGTCTCTACCTTGGATGGGTCCAGAGCCGCTGTGCAGGCACCGGCTTCCGATGGTGTACTCAGGGCTACTGACTTACATATTAAACTGACACCATCTTCTTCTTCAAGGCCTAAAACTCAAACCATGCCTAGAAAACTGACGCCCAGACCGCATGGTCAGGCCTGTATGCCTAAAAAACAAATGATAAAAATGGCTGAAGACCTTATTACTTTAATCTGGGGAAGCCAACCTTCCCCCTCTAAGAGACCTAGGACTGAGTTTGCTTATGATACTTCTGACTAGGATTCTGAAATTTCTGTTTCCTCTGATGACCAGGATTTACCCTTATCTACCTATGAGGATTCTGATGCTGAGGACTCTATTCCCTCTGCTTCTCCCCAGAGGATTTCTCTTTTGGTGAAACCTTGCATACTCTCAGGGAGCATTTTCATTGAGAAAGTCAGGATTTCTCTGATTCTAAAAAGAGGCTTAGGGATTTCTTACTCCTGCCCCAGCACAGGCTTTTAGCTATACCTCCTGTACAGGACATTGTTGATGATGCCTTTTCTGAATCTAGCTTGGCCCCTGACTCTCTTTACCTCCTGCTCCCAGAAAACTTGATAGATATTACAGGGATGTCCTTCATGGATGCATCTGCAGTCATAACAACTGGGTTGTCCTGTCGTCAGGCAGCCCTTCGGTCAGCCGGATTCCAAAGTCCGGGTCCGGCTTCGGCTGATGTCGCACTTCACCCGACGTCATCTCTGGTGGTCTTCGGGTATAAAGGCATCAGCCGACGCCATTTTCTTCAGTCTTTCTTGCCTCATGGCGCCCGAAGCAGAAGCTGTTCGCAAGTGCCGGTCGGTCAGATCCAGAGATTACTACTACCGACTCCTTCAAGACTTCTAAAGCTAAGTACCCCGTTGGGGACTCTTTCTTGCCTCAGCCGATGTCAGAAAAAGTCAATAACTGTTTAACTTGTGGGAAACAAATACCTCATAAAGATTTCCACTCTTACTGTTTGCCTTGTTTAGGCCCAGACCACGACGTAGCAGCCTGTTCGGCCTGTGCTTCTTTCAACCGACGAACGCTTAGACGTCGGTCGGAGTTTGCTGAACAGTTTTTCGGCTCTGAATTTGCGTACATTATGCCGTCGGAGCCTCCGACTAAAAAACGCAAAGAAAAAGACCGACACTCGCGGTCCGCGGTTTCGGCCGAAACCATGGTTAAGCAAACCGCGAGTGTCTCGGTTTCGGCCGAAACCGAGAAAACTGATCAGAGTACAGCCGAATCAATGACTACTACTGAGGTTCCGGTTACCTTACTTGAATCGGCCTCAGAAATTTTACCTACTCCAGTGGTTACTAGTGACTTATCAGACACCATCCCTTTGGATGTCTCTACCCCAGCACGTGGTGCTGCTAGGCCTCCTGCAGCCATGTCTATTAAGGCCTTCGCCAGGGCTAAAGCAGCCAGATCTACTAAGTCAGTGCCTGTTAAACCCCCCTCAACCAGGCCCACTTCTAGTTCACAAATGCTTACTCTGGCAGAAGATTTAATATCCTTAATTAGGGATCTCAATCTCACCCAGACAGGGCCTCTCAGCCCCCAGAAAAGAGACCTAGAGCAGAGCCCCTCGAGCCTGTGTCCTCTGATGATTCTGCGGAAGACTCAGATATTACAGACCAGCCAGAGGCTCCTTTCTCCAATTTTGAGGACTCAGATGCTGAAGAATCCATTCCAGCTGCTTCCCCACCAGAAGAATTCTCCTTTGGGGAAACCTTACATGCCATGAGAGAACATTTCCAATGGCAGGAACAGGATTTTTCAGACTCCAGAAAAAGACTTAGGACTTTTCTGCACCTACCACAACACAGGCCCTTAGCTATACCTCCTGTCCTCTCTGTTGTGGATGATGCATTTAATGATGTTTGCACTGCACCAGATTCTTTACCTCCAGCACCTGCCAAACCAGATAGATTTTACAGGGTGCCAGACACTCATCATCACCTATACAAGGCCCCTCTTGCAGACCCCGAAACTATATCCCAGGGCCCTAAGGCAATAGCCTCAACCACAGCAAAAAACCCTATTCCTTCTGAAAGGGAAGCCAGGTCTTTAGACAGATGGGGCAAAAAGGTTTACACCTCTGCTACTCTCTCAGCTAGAGCTTTAAACTGCCAGTTTCACATGATGCAATACCAAGAGTTTATGCTTGATCAGTTAACTAAAAAGCTATCCTCTGATGACTCTATAGATAAGAAAAATCTATTAGAAATGGTAAATAACATACAACAGGTTAGCAACCATTCCTTAAAATGTGGCTATGATGCACTGGAGGCTTCATTTAGATCAGCCATGACTGGCACAGTGATAAGAAGACATGCATGGCTGAAGGAACAAGTTTTACCGGATCATGTTAAAGCTAAGTTATTAGATGCTCCTATGGATAAGACCAGTTTGTTTGGTACACCTGCCCAGCAGGTAATGAAGAAAATGGAAGAAAAGGCAAAATCTGTACAAACGGTTAAAGATTTCTTGCAGGTTCAGTCCCCAAGGTTTAGCAGGAACTGGCCTGCCAAAAAATTGGTCCTTTCCTGACTCCACAAGATCCCAAAGGGGCAGGAATAGACGTTCCAGAGGCAGAAATCAAACCAGAGGGGGTGCCTACAGAGGACGACAGTGGCAAGGTAATAACAGAGCCACAGCCACAGCCACTACCACTACAACAGGGCAATCACAGTGACTTGATTCTAACTCCACCTACCAGGGAACAAATAGCAGCACCCTTAGGCGGAAAATTAACCTTATTTTCAAAGAACTGGCACTATATCACAAAAGACAAGTGGATTTTGCAAACCATAGACCAAGGTTACCGGTTCCACTTCCACACTATACCAGTCAAAAGAGGAATGCCAAACCTACCTCCAAATCAAAAAACAGAAGCTCTACAGCAGATAATGCAATTAACAAAGATGAGAGCTGTGGAAAGAGTACCAATAACAGAACAAGGCAAAGGATTCTACTCCAGACTATTCCTAGTTCCAAGAAAGGAAAAAGCTGGAGACCTATTCTCGATCTGTCCACCTTAAACACATACATCATTGTCCCAAAATTCAAGATGCTGACCCTACAGCAACTTCTTCCCATGCTGGGCAAGGAGTGTTGGCTGGTAACTCTAGATCTCAAGGAGGCATACCTGTACGCCCCATTCGACCATTTTGCAGAAGATACCTCAGATTTCTTGCAGGATCAGAGCACTATCAATTCTCAGCATTGCCCTTTGGCTTATCTACTGCGCCCAGAGTATTCACAAAATGCCTGGCATCAGTAATCTTCACTGCAGACTACAGGGAATCCAAATTTATCCATACCTGGACGACTGCCTGCTACAAGGGGACAACAAAAGCAAGCTGACAACAGATTTACAAAGGGTCATTTACTTGCTACAAGCACTGGGATACACAGTCAATTTGCAAAATCAAGGCTGATTCCATCCCAAACAAGGACATTCTTGGGCGAATTGGACACAGTAAAACAAATGGCATTCCTAACTGCAGAAAAACAAAAGATCTCCTCTTTACTTCTTGGCACTAACAAACCACAGCAAGCTAACAGCAAGAAAAGTTCTGCAGGCCTTGGGCTTCATGGCATCATGCATAATCTTGGTTCCACATGCCAGACTACATATGAGAAAACTACAGTGGTACCTAAAGAATTTATGGTCCCAACACAGGCACAGCCTAGAAACAGAAATTCCACTAATTCCATGCCTAAAACAGGAGTTCCTATGGTGGGCTCAAGCATGCCAGTCAAACCCAGGCTTACCCTTTCACAAATATCAAGCAAGCCAAACCATCACAACAGACGCCTCAGACCTAGGATGGGGGGCTCACATGCTGGACAAATGCGTGCAAGGATTGTGGACGCAGGACCAACTTCACCTGCACATCAACCTAAAAGAAATGATGGCAGTAAAACTGGCAATCCAAACATTCAGACCATTTATCAAAGAAGGCCATTTGATGATAAGGACAGACAACACCACAGTCATGTGGTACATCAACAAACAGGGAGGCACTCATTCATACCCCCTATGCAGAATGACTTTGGACCTTTGGAACCTGGCACTCAGCTACAACATCCAGTTACAGGCAATGTTTGTACCGGGAAAGGAGAACACTCTAGCAGACATGTTAAGCAGAACCACCTCGGATGCTCACGAATGGATGCTACACCCGATCATCTTCAAGACCATCGCAAAGAAATGGGGAATGCCACAGATAGATCTATTCGCTTCCCCTCTCAACCACCAGCTCAAAAAATTCTGCACAAGGACATTCCATCCACTTGCATCGAAAGTGGATTCGCTCTCCTTCAGCTGGAAAGGCCTGACAGCATATGCATTCCCACCTCTTCCCTTGATACACAAGGTATTACTAAAAATCAAGGAGGAACGTCCAAGGATAATCCTGATAGCTCCAAACTGGCCAAGACAACACTGGTACCCATTGCTGAGGAGCATGTCTCGGGACAAAATGTGGTCAATACCCCTGATGCCTTTGATGTTAACTCAGAACAACTACAGCATCATGCATCCAAACCTATAAACGTTGCAGCTGACTGCATGGCACATCACATAGCAGCAACTATTCCAGATCTCTCCCAAAGGGTTAAAGACATTATACTTGAAGCCCGCAGACCTTCAACAAGAAGGAACTATGCAGGGAAATGGAAAAGGTTTGTCATTTGGAGTGCTGAAAGAGGGAAGGATGTGTCGAATATAGATATGGCTAACATTCTGGAGTACTTGGCAGAGCTTCTACATACAGGCCTGTCCTATTCCTCCATCAAGATACATGCATCAGCTATTTCAGCAGAATACAGCTTTGATCCACCTGTCTTCTCACATCCTCTACTCAGGCAGTTCCTCAGAGGGATCAAGAATGTAAAACCTCCTAGGAAACCACCTCTGCCAGCTTGGGATTTGAACTTTGTGCTAGAAAAGTTGACACTCGCACCTTTTGAACCAGCAGCAACAGCAGACCTACAGCATCTTTCATGGAAAACTGCTTTCCTACTGGCAATAACCTCAGCAAGGAGGGTTTCTGAACTTCAGGCCCTAATGGCAGTACAACCCTTCCTAATCTTCCACCAAGACAGAGTGTCCATGAGGACTAATCCTACATTTATGCCTAAGGTGGTATCCAGAGTGTCCCTAAACCAGGCAATCCACCTACCTACCTTCTTCCCCAACCCACAAAACAGAGGGGAAAGGATGCTGCATACCTTGGATGTACACAGACAGCTACGTTACTACCTGGACAGAACAAAAAGTAACAGAAAAACTGACCAGCTTTTTGTAGCCTATGCAACAGGAAGGGAAGGAAAAGCAATTTCCAAACAGACAATCTCCAAATGGATAGGAAATTGCATACGATTCTGTTACTCCTTCCATGGAAAACCAATTCCACAGAACATACGACCTCATTCTACAAGAGCAACAGCCACTACCACAGCCTTCTTACGAGGAGTGGCAACCAAGGACATTATTGAGGCGGCTACTTGGACCTCCGTGCATACATTTGCCAAGCATTATAATTTACCTCTGTATTCCAGATCCCGAGCAGGGTTTGCCACTGCTGTACTGCAAGGGATCCTAACCACACCATAATCTATTCTTCCTCCTCCCCTAGTTGGCTATGGTATTCTACCCAGTTGTTATGACTGCAGATGCATCCATGAAGGACATAGTACAGTTTTGTACCTACCATAAATGTAGATGTCCGAACTGGATAGCATCTGCAGTCAGGATTACCCTCCCTCCTTCCCCTCTGTGGTACTCCTAGGGTATTTACCCCTAATAGCTAGCTGGTGGGGAGTCTCTTATGGTGTATTTGTTTGTATATATGTACATACATGCTTATGTTTTGTGTTTGCCTTCTATCCTGTGGGAAACATTGGCATTTTTACCCAAAATTTAGCCTTCCAAGAGGGCAACTGGCATCTGGGGCAAGAAACACTGAAGAAAATGGCGTCGGCTGATGCCTTTATACCCGAAGACCACCAGAGATGACGTCGGGTGAAGTGCGACATCAGCCGAAGCCGGACCCGGACTTTGGAATCCGGCCGACCGAAGGGCTGCCTGACGACAGGACAACCCAGTTGTTATGACTGCAGATGCTATCCAGTTCGGACATCTACATTTATGGTAGGTACAAAACTGTACTTTCCCAACTCTCACAAGTTCCTTTTCAAAAATCCTACTGCGGATCCTGAAACCATTTCACAGGGACCCAAGGGCATTAAAGCTACTACTGCCAAAAATCCTACCCTCTCTGATAGAGACTCAAGGGCGCTGGATAGATGGAGTAAGAAGGTATACACTTCTGCAACTTTGGCCATTAACACCTTGAATTGCCAGTTTCATATGTTAAAGTATCAGCAGCATATTACTGGATCGCTTAAACAGAAAATTATGTTGTTTCCTGATTGTGCTGAAAATAAAGATTTACAGGATTTAATGCATTCTGCTGAACAAGTTGGTAAACATAGTTTGCAATGTGGTTTTGATTCACTAGAGGCATCTTGCAGAGCTGCTGTAACTGGGTCTGCACTTAGAAGGCATGCTTGGCTTAAGGAGCAATCCTTGCCATATCATGTTAAAGCGAAATTACTGGATGCTTCCTTAAATCAGGACCACCTGTTTGGCAACAAGGCAGAAGAAGTTCTTAAAAAGATGGAGGAGAAAGCCAAATCTATGCAAACTTTCCTGCCTCTTCCAGACCTTCTCAGTCCAAACCGAGATCCAGCAGAGCACCCAGGCTTCAGTCCCAGGGTACGCACAGAACTAAGCAGTGGGGGGCCACCACTTCCACATCTGGGAGTAATAAAACTCCCCCTTATGATAAACTGTCTCAATGACTTATTTTTAAAACTTCCAAGCACTTCTCAACTGTCTTCCCCTTTGGGGGGAAAGATTGCACTTCATGCAAAGAACTGGGGACTCATTACCCAGGACAAATGGGTTTTAAATATAGAGTCCCAAGGATACAGATTTCACTTCCACACGTTACCAACTCCAAAAGGTTTGCCGGATCTACCTCCAAATCAGTGGGCAGAGACCCAAAAGCAAGTACTCTCTCTCTTAAGCATAGGGGCTATTCAGTTGGTGCCAAAAGAGGAAAAGGGACAAGGTTTCTACTCGAGACTTTTCCTGGTACCCAGAAAAGACAATTCATGTTATCCAATCCTTGACCTGTCTACTCTAAACACCTTTTTGGTGATTCCAAAATTCAAGATACTGACTCTTCACCAGATGTTCATCATGTTACACTGCTGCAGTCATTACACTTGGGTTATCCTGCCGTCAGGCGGTCCCGCAGTCGGCCAGAGTTCCAAAGTCTTGGTCCGGCGTCGGTTGCTGTCGCTTCTTCCCTGACGTCAGTGCACCAGGGATATGTAAGTTGCATCCGATGCCATTTTCTTCAGTCTTTCTTGCCGTGTGGTGCCCGAAGCAAAAGCAGTTCGCAAGTGCCGGTCGGCCGACTCCTGAGATTTTCAAAGTCGAATTTCAGATCCGAAGTCTTCAATAAAGCTAAGTACCCCGTTGGGGAAACTTTTTTCTTGCCTCAGACCGATGTTAGAAAAAGTTAATAATTGTATTTCTTGTGGGAAGCAAATACCTCATAAGGACTTCCACTCTTACTGTATTCCATGCCTAGGCCCTGATCACGACGTCACTAGTTGTCACTTTTGTGCTAGATTTAACAAACGCACTATAAAACGATGTTTTGATTTTGCTTTGCACTACTTTGGCCAAAGGTTCAATTATACAATGCCATCGGAACAACCGACGACCGCAATTCATAAAAATACAAAGACAAGGATAAAGACAGGCATCCAAGGTCCAAAACAGACGAAGCCTCTTCTAGGCCAGTCGCCGGTTCTCAGT
This sequence comes from Protopterus annectens, assembly GCF_019279795.1. NCBI lineage: Eukaryota > Metazoa > Chordata > Ceratodontiformes > Protopteridae > Protopterus > Protopterus annectens. The sequence continues at coordinate 1,278,809,452 of NC_056725.1, read as the reverse complement.
GAGGTGCTTTCACAGCCCCTGACACCCTCTACCTCAGAGCCACAGGCCACCTCCGACTTCCACGTGGAGACAACTAGGCCTCTGGAAACTCAAGGTATTGGGCCTACGGAAACTAATCCGTCAGATGGGTCTGGAGCCGCTGAGCAGGCATCGGCTTCTGAGGGCGTTTTCAAACCTTCACAACTTACTATTAAAGCAACAGTCAAAACAAAAACACCATTAAAGACAAAGAAGCAAGTACAGCATTCTCCTGGACAGTCCTCCATGCCTAAGAAACAGATGCTCAAAATGGCCAAAGACCTCATTACTCTAATCAGGGGTTCCCATCCCCCTCCTGGGAAAAGGCCTAGGCAGGATACAGAGTACGATTCCTCTGATCAGGTTTCCATTTCCTCTGATTCCTCTTCAGAACAGGGATACTCTCTACCCCCCTATGAGGACTCTGATGCTGAAGAATCTATCCCTTCAGCCTCTCCTCCTGAGGATTACTCTTTTGGGGAAACTTTACATACCATGAGGGAGCATTTCCATTGGGAAAGTCAGGATTATTCAGAATCCAAGAAAAGGTTCAGGGACTTCCTTTTATTGCCTCAGCACAGGCCCCTTGCTATTCTCCTGTGTTAGATATTGTGGATGATGTGTTCTCCGAATCCAGCTTTTCTCCTGATTCTTTGCCGCCTGCACCAGCCAAGTCGGATAGGTACTATAGAGTCCCTGACTCTCACAAGTTTCTTTATAAAAACCCTTCTGCTGACCCAGAAACCATTTCCCAGGGTCCCAAAGGGGTTAAGGCTTCCATTGCAAAAACTCCAGTCCCCTCTGACAGAGATTTTAGAGCATTGGATAGATAGGGGAAGAAAATTTACACTTCTGCAACTTTAGCAGTAAGGGCTTTAAATTGCCAGTTTCACATGCTTAAGTACCAACAATATTTGATGGCTCAGTTAAAACAGAAAATGCTTATAAGCTCAGAAGCTCCTGACTGTGAAGAAATGCAGGATTTATTGCATGCAGTTGAACAGGTGGGAAAACATACTCTGCAATGTGGTTTTGATTCTTTGGAGGCCTCTTGTAGAGCCGCAGTTACAGGTTCTGTGATTTGAAGGCATGCTTGGTTAAAAGAACAGAGTTTATCTGACCATGTTAAGGCAAAATTATTGGATGCTCCTTTACAGCATGATACCTTGTTTGCTGTTAAGGCAGAAGAGGTGTTAAAGAAAATGGAGGATAAAGCTAAATCTATGCAAACAGTCAAAGATTTCTTACAGGTACAGCTGCCTCGATTTAGCAGAAATTGGCCTACAAAGAATTGGTCCTTTCCAATGTCAGAATGGCCACAGAGAGGCAGATACAGACGCCCAAGAGGCAGATCTCAGTCCCAAGGCTCTTACAGACAACGACAGTGGGGTACTTCAACCCCAAAAGGAGGTGAGGACAAGTCTCAACCTAACAGGAAACAGTCCCAATGACTTCCCCCTTCGTATGCCAAGCACTTCCCTTTTGGCAGCCCCCTTAGGGGGGAAACTAGCACTTTTTTCTCAAAATTGGCAAACAATCACCCAAGACAAATGGGTTCTGAATATTGTGTCTCAAGGTTACAGGTTCCACTTTCACACTTTACCAAGGCTAAAAGGAATGCCAAACCTGCCACAAAATCAATGGGCAGAGGCTCAAAACAGATTTCAGCCCTCATGGACATGAGAGCTATTCAAAAGTACCACAGCAGGAACAAGGACAAGGATTTTACTCAAGACTCTTCCTGGTCCCCAGAAAGGACAAAGCCTGGAGACCCATACTAGACCTTTCAACTCTAAATAATACTTACCTGGATGTTGCGAAATTCAAAATGTTGACGCTACAGCAGCTTCTTCCCATGCTGTGCAAGAAGGCTTGGCTTGTTACTTTGGACCTCAAAGAGGCATACCTGCATGTACCTATCAGACAAGATTGCATAAGATACCTCAGATTCAATGCACTACCAATTCTTTGCACTGCCCTTTGGCTTATCTACTGCGCCCAGGGTATTTACAAAGTGCCTGGCACCAGTAATTGCATTTTGCAGACAAAAAGGAATGCAAATATATCCATACCTGGACGACTGCCTCATTCAAGCAGAGAGAAGGACATTCTTCTAAAGCATCTGGCGTTTGTAAAAAGGTTGCTAATTTCTCTAGGGTACACAGTAAATGAAAAGAAGTCAAAACTAGTGCCCTCACAACAGATAATATTCCTGGGTGCCAGCTTAAATACAACGGCCCAGATGGCTTATCTCACACCAGACAAACAGGGACAACTGACTCAATATTTTCAATTGCTGGCAAAAAAGAAAAATTCTGCAGGCTCTGGGATTCATGGCATCCTGCATACTACTAATACCATATGCCAGACTGCATATGAGGAAATTACAATGGTACCTAAAAGTGTTTGGACTCAACACTCTCACAGTTTAGATACAGTATTACCAATAATTCCCTGCCTACAACAGGAGTTTCGATGGTGGGCACAGGCATGTCACCTCAACAAGGGTCAGCCTTTCACTCTACCCACAGCCAGGCAGACTCTAACAACAGATGCTTCGGATTATGCCTGGGGAGCACACATGGCAGGAAAATGTATTCAGGGCAAGTGGACCACAGACCAAATGCATCTTCACATCAATCAAGGACCGTCTGCATCCAGGACAATTATTATTAAAAACAGACAACACCACAGTAATGTGTTACATAGACAAGCAAGGGGGCACTCATCTTATACCCTATGCAGGCAAGCCATGACCTTGTGGAACACAGCTCTAACTTATCAAGTTCATCTGCAAGCACAATTCCTGCCAGGAAAGAAAAATACTCTGGCAGACGATCTAAGCAGAAATATCATGGACCCTCACGATTGGAAATTGAATCCACAAGTCTTCAGCATGGTAACGCAAAAATGGGCGTGCCCAGACATAAATCTTTTTGCCTCCCCAGTGAATTGCCAACTACAAAAATTCTGCACAAGGACTTACCACACACAAGCATGGAAAGTGGATGCTCTTTCGTTCAGCTGGAAAAACCTGAAAAGTTTATGCCTTCCCACCACTGCCTCTCCTTTCAAAGGTACTCCTAAAAGCCAGACAAGAAAAACCACAGATGATGCTGATTGCTCCAGACTGGCCACACCAGAACTGGTACCCAATCTTAAAGAACTTAGCTCAAGGCCCACCATGGATTTTGCCTCAAATTTCACACCTTCTGACTCAACAAAACAATCCGATCCTGCACGGTCAGCTCAAAACCCTAAACCTGGCTGCATGGCAGATTCATTAGTCAAACAAGCAACATCTCTAAAGCTGTTATGGATGTCATTTTGGAGGCCAGGAGACCTAGCAACAGGAAATCTTACTCAGAAAAATAGAAGAGATTCTGTGCCTGGAACCAGGCTCAAAGCCTTGACCCTGTTGTCCCAAACATTCCTCAGAGTTTACAATACTTAACTGAGATGCTGGACAAAGGCCTATCCTTCTCATCAATTAAGATCCACGCCTCTGCCATTTCAGCTCATTGCAACACACATCCTCCTTTATTCTCTCATCCCTTGCTAAAGCAGTACCTCAGAGGGTTAAAAACATAAGACCGCCCCGGAGAGCACCAACACCAACTTGGGACCTCAATTTTGTTTTGGAAAAACTGACCTTGCCACCTTTTGAGCCAGCCAATACAGCCAATCTAAAATTTCTTTTATGGAAAACAGCTCTGCTCCTGGCAGTAACATCAGCACGAAGAGTCTCAGAGCTACAGGCATTAATGGCAGTGGAACCTTTCATAATATTTCATCAGGACAGAGTTTTTTTAAGAACAAACCCTACCTTTATGCCAAAGGTGGTATCTAGTGTGGCTCTTAACCAAACCATCCATTTACCAACTTTTTATCCAAACCCCAGAATAAAGGGAGAAACTTCTGCACTCTTTGGACATACACAAGCAGCTACACTTCTACTTGGACAAAACAAAAGCTTTCAGGAAAACTGAGCAACTGTTTGTGGCATATGCTGCAGGATCACAGGGCAAGGCTATCTCAAAGCAGACTATTTCCAAATGGATAGGGCACTGTATTCGTTACTGCTACACACAGCATGGCAAATCAGTCCCTAATAACATTAGGCCACATTCTACCAGAGCAACAGCCATTTTAACAGCCTTTCTCAGAGGAGTACCAATCAAGGAAATTTTGGAGGCTAGAACTTGGAGTTCAGTGCACACCTTTACCAAGCATTACCACTTGCCTCTTTACTCTAAATCCAGAGCAGGATTTGCCACTGCAGTTCTACAGGGCCTCATAGCCAGTCCTAACTCTTTATAGACCAGCCACCCAACCTTAGCTTTGGGATTCTACCCAAGTGTAATAACTGCAGCAGTGTAACACGATGAACATAGTACAGTTTTGTACCTACCATAAATGTAGATGTTCGAGTGTTCACACTGCTGCAGTCCAGGTTACCCTCCCTCCATCCCCTCTGTCCTAGCTGGACTTATCTATGCCTTTTTGTCCTATACAACCTTTGTGGTATATTTGCTTGTAACTAAAGGTATTGTTTTTATTTTTTATTTATGTTTTATTAGCAATATGTATTGCCTACCTACTTGGGGGCACCTGACATCTAGGGCAAGAAAAACTGAAGAAAATGGCGTCGGATACAACTTATATACCCCTGACGCACTGACGTCAGGGAAGAAGCGACAGCAACCGACGCCGGACCAAGACTTTGGAACTCTGGCCGACTGCGGGACCGCCTGACGGCAGGATAACCCAAGTGTAATGACTGCAGCAGTGTGAACACTCGAACATCTACATTTATGGTAGGTACAAAACTGTACTTTCCTTCCTATGCTAGGCAAAGATGCCTGGTTGGCAACACTAGATTTAAAGGAAACATACCTGCACATCCCAATCAGGGAATCTTGCAGAAGATACCTGCGCTTCAAAGCAGGCTACACGCACTATCAGTTCTCTGCACTGCCCTTTTTGCTTATCTACTGTGCCCAGGGTATTCACAAAGTGCCTAGCTCCAGTCATTGCATTTTGCAGGCAAAGAAATATTCAAGTATACCCATACCTGGACGATTGCCTGATTCAGGCAGAAAGCCAGGACATACTTGAAACATCTGGCCTTTGTACAAAGGGTGGTAACTTGGCTGGGGTAGACCTTAAATGAAAGGAAATCACACCTGGTACCCTGTCAGCAAGTTATATTCCTGGGAGCAAGCTTGAATACAACTTCCCAGATGGCTTTTCTCACGCCAGAGAAACAAATTCATTTGACAACCTACTTCAAACAAGTGGCCATAAAAACCCTGCTATCTGTAAGGCAAATACTACAAGCCTTGGGGTTCATGTTCTGCTGCATTCTTTCTAATTCCATATGCAAGACTGCATATGAGGAAACTACAATGATATCTAAAAAGCCTATGGTGTCAACATTCTCAGGATCTAGAAGCAATGATTCCTATCATACCTTGCCTACGCCTAGAGTTCCTTTGGTGGGCAGAGGCCTGCCACCAAAACAAGGGACTACCATTTACACTACCCCCTGCTGCCCAAACCCTAACAACAGATGCATCAGACTATGCATGGGGGGCTCACCTGTCAGGGAAGTGCATTCAGGGCATATGGAAAACCCCCAAGTCAAATGCACCTGCATATCAATCAAAAAGAAATGTTAGCTGTACAGAATGCTCTGACAGCCTTCAAGGACCACATTCTTCCAGGACAATTAATGGTAAAGATGGACAACAACACTGTTATGTGGTACATAAACAAGCAGGGGGGTACGCATTCTTACCCCCTCTGCAGACTAGCCATGGCATTGTGGAACACAGCCTTGAGCTACCAAGTGCATCTACAGGCTCAATTCCTGCCAGGGAAACTAAATACACTGGCAGACGAACTAAGCAGAAGCATCATGGACCCACACGAGTGGAAACTGGAACCAAGGATTTTCAACATGTTGACAAGCAAATGGGGGAGCCCAGATATAGACCTGTTTGCCTCCCCCCAGAACTATCAATTGGACAAATTTTGCACAAGGACTCCCCACAGACAAGCTTGGAAAGTGGATGCTCTGTCCTTCAGCTGGAAAAACCTATCAGTTTATGCTTTTCCTCCTCTGACTCTGCCCTCCAAGGTACTACTAAAGATCAAGCAAGGCAAACCAAGGACGATTTTGATTGCACCGGACTGGCTCTTGCACAGTGTGTCACTGTTGGCCCCATGGCACCTGCCTCAGACTCCTACCCTGCTGTCTCAGCAGAACCAGATTCTGCACCCTCAGCTTCAAACACTGAACCTGGCAGCCTGGCTAATTACCTAATGTCTCCTTTACCATCCCTCAGTAAACCAATGATGGATATCATTTTAGAGGCAAGGAGGCCTAGTACTAGAAAATCTTATGCTGAAAAATGGAAAAGATTCTGTGCCTGGAACCAATCTCAAGGGATTAGCAGCAGTGCTCAATTTACCTCAGATTTTACAATACTTAACTGAAATGCTTCACAAGGGCCTGTCTTTTTCCTCAATAAAAATTCATGCCTCAGCCATTTCAGCTCATTATAACACAGAACCTCCTCTTCTCCATCCACTACTCATGCAGTTCCTTAGAGGGGCCAAAAATTTAAGACCACCCAGGAAAGCTCCAACTCCAGCCTGGAACCTTAACTTTGTATTGGAGAAACTCACCCTTCCTCCTTTCAAGCCAGCTGCTACTGCAGATTTAAAATTACTTTCTTGGAAAGCAGCTTTCCTTTTAGCAATCACTTCAGCAAGAAGGGTATCTGAATTACAGGCCCTTATGGCAGTGGAGCCTTTCATCATCTTTCATGTGGACAGGGTGTCCCTCAGGACCAATCCCTCTTTTATGTCCAAGGTGGTATCCAATGTGGCCCTTAATCAGTCCATTAGTTTGCTAACCTTCTTTCCTAATCCACAGAACAAAGGGGAACCGATACTGCACTCCTTAGATGTGCACAGACAACTTAGATTCTACTTGGATAGGACTAAACCTCAAAGGAAATCTGAACAACTGCTGGTGGCATTTGCTGCAGGGACAGAGGGAAAGGCTATTTCAAAGCAAACCATTTCCAGATGCATAGGCCATTGCATTCATTTCTGCTATAAGCACCATGGAAAACCTGTCCCACAGGGGATCAGACCCCATTCAACCAGGGCTGCATCTACCTCTACAGCCTTTCTCAGAGACGTACCTACCAGGGACATCCTAGAAGCTGCTACCTGGAGTTCTGTACATACTTTCACCAAGCATTACCATTTGCCAATTTTCTCTAAATCCAGAGCTGGCTTTGCCACTGCAGTCTTGCAGGGCCCTATAGCTGATCCTAATGCTATCTAAGTTCCTCCTCCCATCCTTAGCTTTGGGAATCTACCAAATGTGATGACTGCAACAGTGAAACACGAAGAACATTGTACAGTTGTGTACACTTACTATAAATGTAGATGTTCGAGTGTATTCACTGTTGCAGTCATATCCTCCCTCCAGCTCCCTGACTTCTTTTGGCTATACCTCTTCTCTCCTTTACTATGCTTAAAAGTTTTTGGTGTATTTGCTTTTTGTTGGAGGTATAACCTTGTATATTTATATATTTAATGGCTTCCCATTAGGGACATCTGGGGCAAGAAAACTGATGTAATGGCGTTGGCTGCATGTTTTACACCCTGACGACCTGACATCACGGAAGAGGAGACAGCAACCGGCAGGACCCCAGACTTTGTTAATCAGGCCAACAGAGGGCTACTGCAAGCAGATAACCCAAAGGTGATGACTGCAACAGTGAATACACTCGAACATCTACGTTTATGGTAAGTGTACACAACTGTACTTTCTTCTTCTTCCCCTTGGCCCAACAAAAGGTGACTTTTACTTTTCAAGGGGGCTCAACCCCAAGGCTCTTACAGACAACGACAGTGGGGTACTTCAACCCCAAAAGGAGGTGAGGACAAGTCTCAACCTAACAGGAAACAGTCCCAATGACTTCCCCCTTCGTATGCCAAGCACTTCCCTTTTGGCAGCCCCCTTAGGGGGGAAACTAGCACTTTTTTCTCAAAATTGGCAAACAATCACCCAAGACAAATGGGTTCTGAATATTGTGTCTCAAGGTTACAGGTTCCACTTTCACACTTTACCAAGGCTAAAAGGAATGCCAAACCTGCCACAAAATCAATGGGCAGAGGCTCAAAAACAGATTTCAGCCCTCATGGACATGAGAGCTATTCAAAAAGTACCACAGCAGGAACAAGGACAAGGATTTTACTCAAGACTCTTCCTGGTCCCCAGAAAGGACAAAGCCTGGAGACCCATACTAGACCTTTCAACTCTAAATAATACTTACCTGGATGTTCCGAAATTCAAAATGTTGACGCTACAGCAGCTTCTTCCCATGCTGTGCAAGAAGGCTTGGCTTGTTACTTTGGACCTCAAAGAGGCATACCTGCATGTACCTATCAGACAAGATTGCATAAGATACCTCAGATTCAATGCACTACCAATTCTTTGCACTGCCCTTTGGCTTATCTACTGCGCCCAGGGTATTTACAAAGTGCCTGGCACCAGTAATTGCATTTTGCAGACAAAAAGGAATGCAAATATATCCATACCTGGACGACTGCCTCATTCAAGCAGAGAGAAGGACATTCTTCTAAAGCATCTGGCGTTTGTAAAAAGGTTGCTAATTTCTCTAGGGTACACAGTAAATGAAAAGAAGTCAAAACTAGTGCCCTCACAACAGATAATATTCCTGGGTGCCAGCTTAAATACAACGGCCCAGATGGCTTATCTCACGCCAGACAAACAGGGACAACTGACTCAATATTTTCAATTGCTGGCAAAAAAGAAAAATTCTGCAGGCCCTGGGATTCATGGCATCCTGCATACTACTAATACCATATGCCAGACTACATATGAGGAAATTACAATGGTACCTAAAAGTGTTTGGACTCAACACTCTCACAGTTTAGATACAGTATTACCAATAATTCCTTGCCTACAACAGGAGTTTCGATGGTGGGCACAGGCATGTCACCTCAACAAGGGTCAGCCTTTCACTCTACCCACAGCCAGGCAGACTCTAACAACAGATGCTTCGGATTATGCCTGGGGAGCACACATGGCAGGAAAATGTATTCAGGGCAAGTGGACCACAGACCAAATGCATCTTCACATCAATCAAAAAGAGATGTTGGCTGTTCAAAATGCCCTAACAGCTTTCAAGGACCGTCTGCATCCAGGACAATTATTATTAAAAACAGACAACACCACAGTAATGTGTTACATAGACAAGCAAGGGGGCACTCATCTTATACCCTATGCAGGCAAGCCATGACCTTGTGGAACACAGCTCTAACTTATCAAGTTCATCTGCAAGCACAATTCCTGCCAGGAAAGAAAAATACTCTGGCAGACGATCTAAGCAGAAATATCATGGACCCTCACGATTGGAAATTGAATCCACAAGTCTTCAGCATGGTAACGCAAAAATGGGCGTGCCCAGACATAGATCTTTTTGCCTCCCCAGTGAATTGCCAACTACAAAAATTCTGCACAAGGACTTACCACACACAAGCATGGAAAGTGGATGCTCTTTCGTTCAGCTGGAAAAACCTGAAAGTTTATGCCTTCCCACCACTGCCTCTCCTTTCAAAGGTACTCCTAAAAGCCAGACAAGAAAAACCACAGATGATGCTGATTGCTCCAGACTGGCCACACCAGAACTGGTACCCAATCTTAAAGAACTTAGCTCAAGGCCCACCATGGATTTTGCCTCAAATTTCACACCTTCTGACTCAACAAAACAATCCGATCCTGCACGGTCAGCTCAAAACCCTAAACCTGGCTGCATGGCAGATTCATTAGTCAAACAAGCAACATCTCTCTCTAAAGCTGTTATGGATGTCATTTTGGAGGCCAGGAGACCTAGCAACAGGAAATCTTACTCAGAAAAATAGAAGAGATTCTGTGCCTGGAACCAGGCTCAAAGCCTTGACCCTGTTGTCCCAAACATTCCTCAGAGTTTACAATACTTAACTGAGATGCTGGACAAAGGCCTATCCTTCTCATCAATTAAGATCCACGCCTCTGCCATTTCAGCTCATTGCAACACACATCCTCCTTTATTCTCTCATCCCTTGCTAAAGCAGTACCTCAGAGGGGTTAAAAACATAAGACCGCCCCGGAGAGCACCAACACCAACTTGGGACCTCAATTTTGTTTTGGAAAAACTGACCTTGCCACCTTTTGAGCCAGCCAATACAGCCAATCTAAAATTTCTTTTATGGAAAACAGCTCTGCTCCTGGCAGTAACATCAGCACGAAGAGTCTCAGAGCTACAGGCATTAATGGCAGTGGAACCTTTCATAATATTTCATCAGGACAGAGTTTTTTTAAGAACAAACCCTACCTTTATGCCAAAGGTGGTATCTAGTGTGGCTCTTAACCAAACCATCCATTTACCAACTTTTTATCCAAACCCCCAGAATAAAGGGGAGAAACTTCTGCACTCTTTGGACATACACAAGCAGCTACACTTGTACTTGGACAAAACAAAAGCTTTCAGGAAAACTGAGCAACTGTTTGTGGCATATGCTGCAGGATCACAGGGCAAGGCTATCTCAAAGCAGACTATTTCCAAATGGATAGGGCACTGTATTCGTTACTGCTACACACAGCATGGCAAATCAGTCCCTAATAACATTAGGCCACATTCTACCAGAGCAACAGCCATTTTAACAGCCTTTCTCAGAGGAGTACCAATCAAGGAAATTTTGGAGGCTAGAACTTGGAGTTCAGTGCACACCTTTACCAAGCATTACCACTTGCCTCTTTACTCTAAATCCAGAGCAGGATTTGCCACTGCAGTTCTGCAGGGCCTCATAGCCAGTCCTAACTCTTTATAGACCAGCCACCCAACCTTAGCTTTGGGATTCTACCCAAGTGTAATAACTGCAGCAGTGTAACACGATGAACATAGTACAGTTTTGTACCTACCATAAATGTAGATGTTCGAGTGTTCACACTGCTGCAGTCCAGGTTACCCTCCCTCCATCCCCTCTGTCCTAGCTGGACTTATCTATGCCTTTTTGTCCTATACAACCTTTGTGGTATATTTGCTTGTAACTAAAGGTATTGTTTTTATTTTTTATTTATGTTTTATTAGCAATATGTATTGCCTACCTACTTGGGGGCACCTGACATCTAGGGCAAGAAAAACTGAAGAAAATGGCGTTGGATGCAACTTATATACCCCTGACGCACTGACGTCAGGGAAGAAGCGACAGCAACCGACGCCGGACCAAGACTTTGGAACTCTGGCCGACTGCGGGACGCCTGACGGCAGGATAACCCAAGTGTAATGACTGCAGCAGTGTGAACACTCGAACATCTACATTTATGGTAGGTACAAAACTGTACTTTCCTTCCTATGCTAGGCAAAGATGCCTGGTTGGCAACACTAGATTTAAAGGAAACATACCTGCACATCCCAATCAGGGAATCTTGCAGAAGATACCTGCGCTTCAAAGCAGGCTACACGCACTATCAGTTCTCTGCACTGCCCTTTGGCTTATCTACTGTGCCCAGGGTATTCACAAAGTGCCTAGCTCCAGTCATTGCATTTTGCAGGCAAAGAAATATTCAAGTATACCCATACCTGGACGATTGCCTGATTCAGGCAGAAAGCCAGGACATACTTTTGAAACATCTGGCCTTTGTACAAAGGGTGCTAACTTGTCTGGGGTACACCTTAAATGAAAGGAAATCACACCTGGTACCCTGTCAGCAAGTTATATTCCTGGGAGCAAGCTTGAATACAACTTCCCAGATGGCTTTTCTCACGCCAGAGAAACAAATTCATTTGACAACCTACTTCAAACAAGTGGCCATAAAAACCCTGCTATCTGTAAGGCAAATACTACAAGCCTTGGGGTTCATGTTCTGCTGCATTCTTCTAATTCCATATGCAAGACTGCATATGAGGAAACTACAATGATATCTAAAAAGCCTATGGTGTCAACATTCTCAGGATTTAGAAGCAATGATTCCTATCATACCTTGCCTACGCCTAGAGTTCCTTTGGTGGGCAGAGGCCTGCCACCAAAACAAGGGACTACCATTTACACTACCCCCTGCTGCCCAAACCCTAACAACAGATGCATCAGACTATGCATGGGGGGCTCACCTGTCAGGGAAGTGCATTCAGGGCATATGGAAAACCCCCAAGTCAAATGCACCTGCATATCAATCAAAAAGAAATGTTAGCTGTACAGAATGCTCTGACAGCCTTCAAGGACCACATTCTTCCAGGACAATTAATGGTAAAGATGGACAACAACACTGTTATGTGGTACATAAACAAGCAGGGAGATGCATTCTTACCCCCTCTGCAGACTAGCCATGGCATTGTGGAACACAGCCTTGAGCTACCAAGTGCATCTACAGGCTCAATTCCTGCCAGGGAAACTAAATACACTGGCAGACGAACTAAGCAGAAGCATCATGGACCCACACGAGTGGAAACTGGAACCAAGGATTTTCAAAATGTTGACAAGCAAATGGGGAGCCAGATATAGACCTGTTTGCCTCCCCCCAGAACTATCAATTGGACAAATTTTGCACAAGGACTCCCCACAGACAAGCTTGGAAAGTGGATGCTCTGTCCTTCAGCTGGAAAAACCTATCAGTTTATGCTTTTCCTCCTCTGACTCTGCCCTCCAAGGTACTACTAAAGATCAAGCAAGGCAAACCAAGGACGATTTTGATTGCACCGGACTGGCTCTTGCACAGTGTGTCACTGTTGGCCCCATGGCACCTGCCTCAGACTCCTACCCTGCTGTCTCAGCAGAACCAGATTCTGCACCCTCAGCTTCAAACACTGAACCTGGCAGCCTGGCTAATTACCTAATGTCTCCTTTACCATCCCTCAGTAAACCAATGATGGATATCATTTTAGAGGCAAGGAGGCCTAGTACTAGAAAATCTTATGCTGAAAAATGGAAAAGATTCTGTGCCTGGAACCAATCTCAAGGGATTAGCACAGCAGTGCTCAATTTACCTCAGATTTTACAATACTTAACTGAAATGCTTCACAAGGGCCTGTCTTTTTCCTCAATAAAAATTCATGCCTCAGCCATTTCAGCTCATTATAACACAGAACCTCCCCTCTTCTCCCATCCACTACTCATGCAGTTCCTTAGAGGGGCCAAAAATTTAAGACCACCCAGGAAAGCTCCAACTCCAGCCTGGAACCTTAACTTTGTATTGGAGAAACTCACCCTTCCTCCTTTCAAGCCAGCTGCTACTGCAGATTTAAAATTACTTTCTTGGAAAGCAGCTTTCCTTTTAGCAATCACTTCAGCAAGAAGGGTATCTGAATTACAGGCCCTTATGGCAGTGGAGCCTTTCATCATCTTTCATGTGGACAGGGTGTCCCTCAGGACCAATCCCTCTTTTATGTCCAAGGTGGTATCCAATGTGGCCCTTAATCAGTCCATTAATTTGCTAACCTTCTTTCCTAATCCACAGAACAAAGGGGAACCGATACTGCACTCCTTAGATGTGCACAGACAACTTAGATTCTACTTGGATAGGACTAAACCTCAAAGGAAATCTGAACAACTGCTGGTGGCATTTGCTGCAGGGACAGAGGGTAAGGCTATTTCAAAGCAAACCATTTCCAGATGCATAGGCCATTGCATTCATTTCTGCTATAAGCACCATGGAAAACCTGTCCCACAGGGGATCAGACCCCATTCAACCAGGGCTGCATCTACCTCTACAGCCTTTCTCAGAGACGTACCTACCAGGGACATCCTAGAAGCTGCTACCTGGAGTTCTGTACATACTTTCACCAAGCATTACCATTTGCCAATTTTCTCTAAATCCAGAGCTGGCTTTGCCACTGCAGTCTTGCAGGGCCCTATAGCTGATCCTAATGCTATCTAAGTTCCTCCTCCCATCCTTAGCTTTGGGAATCTACCCAAATGTGATGACTGCAACAGTGAAACACGAAGAACATAGTACAGTTGTGTACACTTACTATAAATGTAGATGTTCGAGTGTATTCACTGTTGCAGTCCTGGTTATCCTCCCTCCAGCTCCCTGACTTCTTTTGGCTATACCTCTTCTCTCCTTTACTATGCTTAAAAGTTTTTTGGTGTATTTGCTTTTTTGTTGGAGGTATAACCTTGTATATTTATATATTTAATGGCTTCCCATTAGGGACATCTGGGGCAAGAAAAACTGATGTAATGGCGTTGGCTGCATGTTTTACACCCCTGACGACCTGACATCACGGAAGAGGAGACAGCAACCGACGCAGGACCCCAGACTTTGTTAATCAGGCCAACAGAGGGCTACTGCAAGCAGATAACCCAAAGGTGATGACTGCAACAGTGAATACACTCGAACATCTACGTTTATGGTAAGTGTACACAACTGTACTTTCTTCTTCTTCTTCCCAGTTGGTCCATGCTGTGGTAATCTACTCATATAGCTAAGGCTACTACAGCAGTGATCCTAATGTTGAGCATAATATAATTATGCAAGTAGGTTTAGCATAACAGTAGATACACGAATGATCACTGCTGCAGTAGCCACTCCCTCCACCCCTTTATTTTTGTATGTATGTTACCATAATGAGGACCTTTATTTTTATTTTCCTAGCATTGTCCTGGTTAGGGCTTTAGCCTCCCCCTCTCTCTCTTTTCTTTTAGTATGAAAACTCAGAAGGGCTTTTTGCCTACACTTTTCTTTTTAGTCAGCTCAGTTCAAGTTGACTAACGGTTTAGGCTCGTGGAAGGAGTCCTGAAGCCTTGGATACTGGCCAGCTGTTATATCCTTAACAGGCTATATCTCGTATGGCTAAGGCTATTGCAGCAGCAATCATATGAACATCTACTAACGTAGTACTTTTACTTATAAAATTGTACAATCTTCACAAAAAGATGAAAATTAATGTTTTTTTTTTTTTTTTTTGCCTGTAGAGTCAGATGTGATTGGCACAAACACTTCTGACCCTTTTAAGTTGATAAATTCTTCATATATAGTTGCAGGTTAAAAAACACTTCCATTTTGGAATTTTCTTAAATGTTCCTTGAGGAAAGGATCAAACTTGGATAAAATTTCGGTATACTCGAGGAAGTTATCATTCTGCTGAAATTATAACCACTGTAACTACCTTTCTTGAAACTTCATTCTAGTTTTTATTTTCCTCTTTACTTCTCCATTTGGCACTATAGCTATTGCGATAAAATGTTCTTCTGACTTTCATGCTTCTTGATTCTTGCATGTGCATTTTTCTACCATCATATCAAGTTTGAAGTTGAGAAGATAACTTAAGGCTCCTTTTAAATAACACAAACACATAACAGTACACTTGGCTTGTTGATTCCAAGAGTATTAGCCAGTCTGTTTTAAGTACTTCACCATTACTCTTTTTTCAGTTTAAAATAAATGTAATATGCTATCTTGAATTTTTTATTTGAATTATTTATTTACCTTTCCTTCTGCTTATATCGAAAAAATGCATTTTGCCTCTTATTGTCTGTTGTACTGATTTACTTCATCTGAATTCATTAGCTAGCTAGCTGTTGGATAAAGCAGTATAGTTTTACACTCTAGCAAGCATTTGTTTTCTCATCAAGGTCAGTGGAGTTTCCTTCTAGTGCACTGGGTGGTAGCCTGATCTGTCTAGGTTGATGAAACACTTGAGATTTCTGCATGTAGTTTTATTGGCTGGAGAGCTTCTCAGACGTCCAGGCCAAAAAAGGAGGGGCTGTGGCTAGCCATGTTTGTGGATGACTGCAGATTAGGTGCTATCATTCAGTCCCATAGCGATGTTAGTGCAATTCAAAAGGGGCTTACACAGACCAATGATTGGTGCCAAAGTCATGGTGTTAAACTGAATGCTAAAAAATGCATTTTCATTCCCTTCGGTAAAAACAAACCGTAATAACCTAAGTACCTATTCAGTAGTGAGAGACCTGAGAACATAAGTTGACTGTGACCTCAGCTTTGACCACTGTGTGTCTACTATGGTGAGGAAGGCATTTTGTGTCTCTCACCTGATTAGCAAGGGCATTGCCTGAAGAGCAAATGAGGTTATAACTCTCCTGTACTTCTCCCTTATCAGACCTATTATTGAACATAATGTTCCCTTTGGTGTGTACAGTACCAGACACCGGCAGCAACTTGAGACCTCAGAGATTTCTGACTAAGAAAATTCAGGGTCTCCAGCACATGTCTTATATGGGCAGACTGAAGTCACTGTCACTGTACTCAGTAACATATAGACTACTTAGCCTTGTAAACCAGACATAAGTCACCTCTATCTCTGACCCAGATCTAATGTAAATACTGCACATCCATAAGTCAAATGGGACTAGAGTCACCCATTCCAAGACCTCAGTCTAGTCTGCGACATAAACAGGACCTGCTGGAGAGACAGAGACATCTATTGCCAATTCTCTGGAATAGGCTTCCAGTCCATATCAAGCAGAGCACTTCCATGACCTTGTTTAAGCACAACCTGCATGACTGGATGAGAAACCATAAATTTCTGCCAGAGATTGCTCCACCTTCTCTCCTGGACATGGGTAGTCCTTGCTAGAAATACTTTGGGCATAGATGATATCTCTCATCTAGTATTATATTGGGATTTAATGGCTAGCTTAGTTAAGATCCTCGGTCATTAGTTTTGTAATGTCCTATGAACCTGTCCTGTAAGCACTGAAACATGGAAGGAATTAGAAAGGGAAAGGAGATGGAATGAGATGAGTCCAAGAATATATTTGGACTGCAGGCTAGAGCCTGCCTTTAACACCAGGGATTGATATCAATGTATAGACAAAGAGAAACGGATAGAGAATCCTAAGTGAAAGACCTATTCTGGTAGAATCTAGAGCAGAAGCTGCTGTTAAAAAAGGGATCTGATGTTATCTATTTTCTACCATTTCAGCCTGTGGGTTATTGGATCCAACCTTTGTGCCTTTTTTTATAATGCCATAGATCTGAGGCCCTGACCCCTTCCCTATACATAATTCCTTTCCATTCCACCAAAGTACCATAAATCTCATTTGCCTCCTGATCATCTGAGACATGTTTCCTAGGGCTGTACTTTTTTTTGAAAGGTATAAGTGATATTTTCTTAGATAATAATTTTCTCCTTCCCCCTCAGAAAGGGTCTGCTTCTCAACAGTCTACCAGTAATTCTCTAGACAAGCTTAAGCTTCACCAGGAAAAAGATGGATAAGTAGAAGGATAAGGAAAAGTCCAAAGAAAAACAAAAAAAATCTGAAGAGAAAACAGCAAAAAAAAAAAAAAAAAAACCAGAAAAAAAGTATCTGGATCCCACAGATTTTTCTATTCTGGCTTCTAAGACTCTGAGAAAGTCGGATCCACAGCCACTCGGATCCAGTCTCCCTCACCTCACCCAAGATTTTCTACAGATTCAGTGATTCATAAACTCCACTCCCTAATTCTATAGGAACAACGATACTCCAGACCTCCGGCAGTGGCATCCTGTTCAAAATCTATCCGGTCTACCAGAAGCCTCACTGAGATGGATGTTGATCAAATTATGTGAAGATTTTTGTTGACACAAATTCAAGTGTGGGTTCTCCTGGTGCATCCCCTTTGGATGTTCCGGATATGGGTCCAACTATCATCTAATGTCTCTGTCTGTCCCTCAAATCCAGTTTCCACAGGTCCAACCTCCCACCCCCCCCAGTGCACCTCTGTTGGAGCCAGGGTTGCCAATTTTCTGAAGGGCCAGGTAGGGACAAAAAAAAAAAAAGTCTTTCAAACTAAGTGAAGATAAAAAAAAAGGTCTTTCATTCGATTCGTGTTGTAAGCAGAAGTGGCTCCTTTTTGCGGTTTTTGATTGGCTTTTAATGCTGGTATATGAGACCATCAAAAATTCACATCGTGGAACCTCTTCTGTTCAATGCGGAACAGCGAGCTGTTCCGCATTGAACAGAAGTGGCTCCAGTTTGCAATTTATGATTGGCCCATTTACTAGCATACGGGCCAGTCATAAATTGCAAAGCGGAGGCTGTTTCGCTGGGATTTTAAATGGCAGTGCCGGCCTTGGGATTGGGCTGCTGCTCCCGGGACAGTCCCACTCAAATAAGGATGTCTGGCAACCCTGGTTGGAGCGGACAGTATTGGAAACTTCAACTCCTTCAACTTCCCTTACTTTCTCAGCTGTGATTCTTTTGGATCGAGATGAGTCTCGGATCTGAAGCTTCAACACCATGGCCCCAGGGAGTGGAATTGACTCTATAGGATCTAAACAAAGCACAAGGAGTAGATGAAATTAATAATAATAATGGGTGGCGCAGTGGTGCAGCGGTTAACGTTGTCGCCTCACAGCAAGAGGTTCTCTGGTTCGATTCTCGGCTGAGGTGCCTTCTGTGCGGAGTTTGCATGTTCTCTCTGCGTTCAAGTGGGTTTTCTCCGGGTACTCAGGTTTCCTCCCACATTCTAAAGACGTGTCTGGAGCATCTCTCCCCGGGCCTCCGCTGAAAAAAGGGTCTGTGGAACCTAGTCGGACTTTCCTGGTCAACAAATGTTAAATAAATAAATAAATAAATAAATAAATAAATAATGACCTGAGAACACTTCAGCATGGACTTAAGTACCATTATATCTGTTATTTGCTAGGTCATAAAAAATATGGGCGATTCCTCGTGTTTGGAGACCGTTTGTTAAACCTGTCTTTAAGGGAAAGGGAAGTAGGACAAACCCAAAGTCGTACAGACCCATACGTTTACTTTCTTGTATAAAAGTAATGGAGAAAGTTATATTAGATAACTTATTGTCACTTTAAACCAGCTATCAGCTTACATATGTTAAAAATAGATCTATTACCGCCTGTAACATGATGTTCTATAACAGTATAATAACAGCTATGAATGAAAAATTGTACTGTGATGTAATCTGTGTAGATTTAACTTCAGCATTTGATCATGTCACGCACAAAAGACTGATCAATAAATTAAAACAACTAGGTATTGATGTACTGTTGATTAAATTGATAGCTGCATGCCTTACAAATAGGACATGGCAAATGTAATGCAGTAGTTAGGTGAAGTTCAAGGTTACAGTCAGGGTGTCCCACAAGGCTGTCTAGACCCATACTTGTTTTTGATTGTATCTTTCAGATCTTTTTCATCTGAGCTGTTCTACAGTCTGTATGCAGATGACCTGAAATTATGTCAACTGATTATATCCGTTACAGATAGGGCATGTCTGCAAAAGAACTTGAGTAACTGACCATTTGGGCACAGGATGAAAATATGCTGATAAGTACATAAACTAAGCATATGAGATTTGAGAAACATAAATTGAAAGGTGTATACCTAATACAGCATACAGTGATTGAAACTGTAGATTTATTTAAGGATCTGAGTATATGGGTAGATCCAGCTTTGATTTTTTCAAATCACATCAACCAGTTGGTTAATGATGGGTATAGAATTATTGGTTGTATACAAAGATTTATAAAGTCTAGGAAATCAGAAGTGATGGAAGTCCTTTTTTTTAGTTATATTAGACCCAAACTTGAGTTTGGAGTAATAATACGAAAACCCTGTAAGAAAACAAGCTTGAGTAAACCGGAAAGACTGCAGTGAAAATGTACCAAAGGCATCCATGGATGTGAAAAGTTAAGGTATTATGAAAGATTGAAATATCTGTACTTGTACAGTGTCTCTTATAGATATTTAAGAGGAGACCTTATTCAGTTATATCGGGCATTCAGAGATTTCTATCTCTGAGAATGTTTGGGGTTATTAAAAAGTAGTAGGGAGTCTTAAGACAACCTATATAGATGATTATGTAGAAGTACTGTATTCTGAAAGACATAATAATGTGGCAGGACTGTTGCACTGGGGATTGTGCAAACATTATAATACTGAAGTAGCTGAAAACACTAGAAACATGAGCTCAAAGCATCATAGAAAATGATGAAGTCTATATCGCAAGGGATCACCCATTACCAACAGTTCAAAAGATAGATGCGAGAAAAACAGATATAGTGGTCCATGAAAAGAAGACAAAAGTAGCATTGATCACTGAAATCACTACACCCAGTGACAACAGTGTCTTGAGTACAGAGAGACACGTTTCGTCTTTCGGCTTTTCCCGGTTAGGGGTTGCCACAGCGGAACTTAGGTCTGGTAATGATTGGGAGTAGATTTTTATGATGCTGAGGTGCCAGCCCGACGCCCAGCCTTCAAAGAAGGCACATCCATTCATGCACACACCTACCTGCATGTCTATAGATGTCACTCGACCACGGGGAGGACATGCAGACTCCACACAGAAGGTGCTCCAGCCGAGAATCGAACTGGAGAACCTCTTGCTGTGAGGCGACAACGCTAACCGCTGCACCACCGCGGCCTTACTGAGTAGAGAGAGAGACACAAAGTCATAAAATATCAAGATTTGCAGGCAGAAGCAAGAGCAATGTGGAAGAAAGATACCCAGATAGTTCCAATAGTAGTAGGAGCAACAGGTCTTATATAAAAGAATCTGCAGTCGTATTTAGATGTGTTACCAGTACATGTAAGTTTGTACAAATTGCAGAAGGAGTCATTACTAGGCACAGTACAGGTGCTGAAAGAGCATTTCTGGCTGACAGCAAAGATTGAAACAATAATAATTTCATGAACTTTAATCATACTCTGATTTAGGAATGGGGTCCATTCCCGTCATGGTATTAGAAAACCAAAAGACTTGGAGAAATTAAAAAAGATTGAAGATTTTATAGGAATAAGAAGTGTACTAATTGGTTCACTGAGAGAGTAGCTGATGCCTAGAATAGACTACCAAATTACATTAAAGTAAGCACTAGTTTACATTTTTTTAAGAAAAACCTGGGTGCTATATTATGGTAACAACTTTTTTTGCTATATTGTCAGGCTATAGAAGGGCATTACTGTCTGTGTTTGAAATATTTGTTTGTATGTATGACATTCTTTTTTAGCTCACAGTATGCCTGTAGCCTCACTGGCAAGAGTAATAACTGCTTTTTTGCTTGTATAAAATATTAAAAATATTAAAATACCATAATCACTTCCTCTACTCTAACCTGAAGAAACTTTACACATTGGATTTTTTTCTGGAGTGAGATACAGCTGAATTTTTTGGATCTAGAGTTTTCAGTTTTCATGCAAGTTTCTGTGCATTTTCAAATGTATTGGGAATTTATTGAAGACCTTTCTAGCCAAAACTGAAGAACTGCAGCTGAAAGACTTATCTTTCAGCAGTATTAATGATTGAAAATTGAAAAAAAAAAACAAATTTACTTTGTGCGTGGGTGAGGCTAGAGATTGAAAAGTGTTTATTTTGAAGAAAGGCTGTAACATTATTAGTTTTTTAATGATAATATTGCAAAAGTGTGAAACAGAATTGAAAGCAATTATTACATCAAACATAAAAGTGAAACTGGCTTGCTTCTGCTTGTGGATATATTACTGTAAGTGTTTTAGCAGGAAGCATTTACAAACTAAAGAAAACATCTAAGTTTCAGTGCAGTGTGAAAATACTGCATTTGGTACTTTAGTTCTGGTGCCATGTACTGTTAAATTTGACATCTTTTGGTAGATATACCCAGTAAAATGTACGCATAGTCAACATGACTGAATAAACTGTTAGGCATGCAGTTTCAGCTAGAGCCTTTACTGTACTGCACTGCTGAAGGTTTTATGACCCACACATCCAGTTGTTGGTAACCTCTTAAAGTGTAATCACTGTGCATGCACTATGTTATGTTCAGTGTCTTTTTCAGTAATGTCTTCATTGTGGACATTTGTGCCATGGCGGTTTTGATCATTGGTTCATTTCTTCATCACTGAGTGCTGACTGGGTTGTGATTTTGAGAGTCAAGCCTTCCCAAAGCATGTTGGTGCTTCAAGACTGTGCTTACTGAACCCTTGCTTTTTCAACCCCTTCAGTGCCTGCCTCCCTAGGAAGTGAATTAATATTGCTTGAGATTCTTTCCAACTGTTACCCACTACTTGTAGCACATTCAGTATAAAATTAGATAAGTGAGTGCTCAGTTTCAATTGATCTTTGAGAGGTCTGTCTGCTGTGGATACTTGTTACATGACTTGCTGTCCCCCTGTGCTTTGACAGGCCTCTTCCTGCCGTATGGATTGTTACGTCCTGGTAAGCTATGGCAAATTTATAATTTTATATCCTTGCCTTTTTATGCCGTCAGATATGAGTTGCATAAGGCCATATGTACACTCCCTGACTAATGTACAACATCATGGCATGTTCTGGAAGGAAGCACTTTTCCTTGAATTTAGGCGCTAGAAAATGCAAGAATTTGTACTAAGAGAGTGTCTTCAGAAGTGGAAATGCCAACCATTGCCACCGCAAAGAATTCTGTTGAATATCAACTGATAACAGCAGTTACTCACTTATTTATTATGTTCAGCATTCCATAAATGGTTAATGTGCTGAGAAAGTCTTTTAGGCGAGATGACAGGTTCCAATGAGATCAGCTGAACGATTACTCAAAATGATGAGTATTTGTTCATGGAGTAAATATGCTGATCCTCAAAAGTCATTTTGTTTTTGTCAAGACCTAGGCCATGATAGTAGCACAAAGAAAAAATGCTTCCGGGGAAGAGGTGTAGAAAATTAGGTAGTACAGGTATTAAAAACACAGTAGGATACAGTTATAAAATTCTTATTAGCAGTTGTCAGTTTTTAATGCTATCTTGAAGTTACTAATTGTAAGGATAGACTGTTTAGGTGTGTCAGCTACTAACTTATTTAATAGCTTGCCATGATGCCAGTTACTATTTCCCAAGTAAAATGTCTTAATAGTAGTTTAAGTTAGGGCAGCTGTGGAGAAAATAACAAATCCATTGAAATAATGAGATGATGGGAGAGGAAATAAATGTATTTGGATGATAAAATTGTTAGGCTTAGGAGTGCTTTTAAGTTAAATTTAAAGTAAACTTGCTACAGGAATGCCGTTAGTGTAGTAGAGGTTGGAAGGGTAATGGACTGTGATCAAGGCCATGTACTGGAAAAGCATAGACTATTGTCACAGCAAATAAATCTTGCAGTGAACCCCAGTCTATTGTACAAGGTGGAGTGCCCGCAGAAACATATCTAAGAGGATAAGAACAGCATTTTTTTGCAGGACAGAATAGAAAAATGTAAGATTTTCCAGAGAAGACACATTGCTCCTGATTTGTAGTGTACTTACAGTAACCTACAGATGTGCAATAGCAAGCCTTATCCACCACCCATCCTCGATGCACACCTCTAGCCTGTTTTCCACACACTGAAGATGTCTTAAGTACACCTGCAAGTGATATGACAGTGCAGTCATAATTATTTTATTGTGCAGTTCAGTTTGCTGCAGTTTTTAGGAAGCTCACATCACTGGCTAGGGCTAGAAGCAGTTTTTTTTTTTTTTTTTTAAATTCCTAGCTCAGCTATACTGATTGAAGCTTGTGTAGTGTTTTTGTCACAAGACTTCAGAGGGCTGATATTAGTGTGCATGTGCTGGAAGAGCTCATTTTAAAGCCAAAAAATTGGGATAGTTCTGTTTCTTTTGCACTTAATTGTTGCCTGTTGATTTCTGACATTTGCAGTGGTAATTAAACAAGCTTTGCTCATTTTTTTTTTTGTTTTACTTACTGGAAATTGAATTGTTGTGTTTGTGCAGTCACTGACTGAATTCATTAATTACTTCCACGGAAAAATAATAATAATAAAATGCCACCAACAGTGTAAACACAGGCAAAACTTTATTTTAAAATCACTGAGTGCTTTCACCCTGCAATCTCAGGGCTTCTTCAGAGTAACAGAACTTATCAACTATCTTGTTTAAATACAAGAAATAATGTCACCTACTCAAATCGATTAACTAATTAAAAATTGTATCAAATGCAATGTACTAATAATTCATGTTAAACACACTGTACTAAGTTCAATGGATAAAATTATATTATATAAAATGCAAATCCCATATTTAAAATTACATTTAAAATCATAGTTTGTATATAAGTTGTAAGCAAGTGCTCATAGTTTGTATACCCAGAACAGTACAATCAAATTTGCCTAGCTCTTACTTTTAAAACTGAACTTAAGGATACATTCTCATTAATACCAGGGTACACTGTGGCATTTGTCCTGAGTTGCCATTCCATTTCAACTTTTTCCAGGTATAGTTTCAAATCTCCCCCTCTTCCATAGTCAAATCACCCTTTCAATGATAAAAAACAGGAACTTATTAAAACTAACACACTTCTCAGAATGGATAAATAATGCACTTTCTTTCTTTTTCTTTTTGATGTCCCTTACATGCTCAAGGATCCTTTCCTTAAGTTTTCTAGTGGTTTTACCCACATAAAAAGCTGAGCAGGACATACATGTAGCCACGTATATTACCATCTTAGTGTTACAGTTTCAGTGACCGGGGCACAAAATTGTACGGTGATAGCTATCTATTGCCACATATGGACCTGCGTTGATATATTTACAAACTCTACATGTTACATTTTGGCATTTTTTAAATCAACCTTTTGTTACTGTTAGATTTTTCTAACAAGTTTTTTTTAAGATTTGCACCCCTAGTAAAAGTAATTTTTGGTGTAGTTCCCAAAATATTTTTCAACTCTGGGCTAAAAGCTATGTCCCATGTATTATTAATTATGGTTTTAATCTTCAAGGCTTCAGTATTGTAGAGAAGTACCAAAACACTGTCAAGTAAGGTCCCTTTCCTTGTTTCAAAAGTACATCCTTGGTCAGTGGATAGAATAGGTACAAACATATCATTTCTTTTCTGTCGAATGTAATTCCTTGTTCTAAACAAACGTTTAATGGGGTAACCTCTTTCTTTAAACATTCCAACTAAGGTGTACATCTCGTTCATGAAGTCATTGTTGTCACTGGTCAATCTCAATATCCTCACCATTTGACCTTTTACAATACTTTAATTTTGGTGCATAGGGTGAAAACTGTTGTAATGAAGGAATGAGTTTGAGTATGTTTCTTTTCTATATACTCTTGAATCTCATTTTTTGTTGGTTTTATCCCATCTTAGTAATGTATCCATAAACTCTATACTGTCTGTACCAATCCTATACATAAACTTCAGAAATGTTGTTGTTGAATTTAGGTAATCTATAAATTCCCTAAGCTCAATTTTAATACCTCTCCAAAGGATGAGAATGTCATCCAAAAATCTTAACCAAATGATTGTTCTGTCAAAAAAAGTAGATGGAAACACCCATTTTTGCTCCCATTGACCTAAAACCAAGTTAGCATATATCTGTGCACACTTGGCTCCCATGGCTTCACCTGATGTCTGATGAAAAAGCTCTCCCTCAAATAGCAAAACATTATTATTAATTACTTTGTTGTTTGCCTATGGCGAATCTGCTGATGTCCCTTGATTTTAACTGCTTCTGTCATTTTTAGTGTATTTATAAATGTTTTGTTCATTTTATTTCATTTCTGTTTTGCTCATTTTATTTCATTTCCTTTGCTGGGAATTGATGTGTTGTGCATTACTGAAATAATTTATTATTGTTAGTTTTGCTGTGCTAAATGTGCTGTTTTCCCTCAATTTTCACTATTTATAACAGAAAAGTTTTAGTCAAGTGTGAGGGCAGTCTGAGAGACAGTGGTGATTATTCTGTGGGAAATAAGTTTCTGTTGTTTCTCGAAAGCCAGTGTTATTGGCTGGAGCCAAAAGATTTTTCATTGGTTTGTTTAAGTTCCTAGCTTGGCTATATTGCACTGACTGATACTTGTTTGGGGTCTTTGCTATAATACTTCACAGGACTGATATCAGTTCACAAGAATTAGAAAAGCTAAAATTGGTGTTTTTACCTCATTTTACAGTAAAAAAAATAGGAAACTTCTTTATTTCTTCTGCATTTATTGTCACCTATTGATTTCTGCCATTTTTAGTGATATTTACACAAGTTTTGATTGTTTTATTTATTTTCCATACTGTAAATTGAAGTGTTTATACAGTCGCCTGACTGAATTCATTAATTATTATATTGTTTCTTTTTGCTAAATCTACTGTTTTCCCTCCATTTTAACAGTTTGTGCCATTTTTAGTAGTATTTAAACATGGTTTACTCATTTTTTTTAATTTTCTTTGCTGGAAATTGAAGTGCTGTGTTGTATTTTAAAGTTGCCTGAACAGATTGATTAATTGCTGTATTCCATGTGCTAAATCTGCTGTTTCCCTCCATTGTTTCTATTTATAAAGTAATTACTGTTGCAACAAAGTTTTAGCCAAGTGTGTGGGAAATCTGAAAGACAGTTATGATTATTCTGCGAGAGAAGATAAATTGCTGCCGTTTCTAGGAAGCAAGCATACTTGTCTAGTGTCAAAAGCCATTTTTATTGGTTTCTTTAAATTCTTAAGCCAACTATATTGCACTGACTGACACTTCAGAAAGCTGATATCTGTGCACACATGGTAGAAAAGCTCAAAGTGGCATTTTGGCCTTATTTTAAAGACAAAAATCAGAGAAGTGTTTTATTTTTGTGTACTTATTATCACCTGATGATTTCTGTAATGTTTAGTGGTATTTAAACATGTTTTGCAGAATTTATTTTATTTACTTTGTTGAAAATTGAAGTGTTATGCTGTGCAGTCACCTTTAATTTACTGTGTAATTTCCATCTGCTAAGTCTGCTGTTTTCCTCCATTTTCACTGTTTATAACGTACGTTACTTTTGCAGCAAAGTTCTAGCATTATTGGCTGGTGGCAAAAGCTTTTTTTAATTGTTTTGTTTAAATTCCTAGCTCAGCTATGTTTCACTGAGCAGCTCTAAACACAATGCCATTCAAATCTGCATTTGATAAGTGCAGGCGCCTTGTTTTACCCCTAGCAAACCCAGTCAGAGCCATACCTATTAGCAAGCAGTGCTAAAGGCACTGTATATTTAAGACCACATTGTTACTGTAAGCTGTTTCTACTTTACAAGAGCACATACAGCAATTAATATTTTGTGCTCACAACAATTTGTCAAGGAAAAGATTCATTTAAAAAGAGGCGTCCAGCAAACCAAATGTCATGCATATATGTCTTATAGCCCTAATTTCACACTCTTGGAATAAATGGAAAGCCAGCCAGCATCTTGTCTCAGTTGCCAGCCTCATAGTACTTCATAGGTTCATTGGTGTGTACTAGGCTAATGGCCCTGGAGCCTTTACAAGCCTAGCCCATAGAAGTGCCCTGGCATCATGCCGACTGATGTTAGTTCCCAGTGCCTCTATTAAGTAGAGCACTGGAGTGATCCCTGGGGTGAACTTTCTATTTCCCATCCACTCATCAGGAGTTCTCTTGAAGAGGGCCAGTGAGGTTCTCTGCTTGACATGTATGGGACGTCTGTTCCAGAGCATGGGCAGTCTCTGGGTTATGAACCTGTCCCTCCAGCATGTTCTGTTGATTATGGTAATGAGGTTGAGGGCTCTGGAGGGATTGGGATTTCTTTAGATGTAGCATTTCTAACACAGCTGGGTCAGACATGGCTTTGTAAGTCAAGCAGAGATCACCATAAGTAGGCTATATGAGACAGTGAATAGCTGGAGTCTTTTGAGTCTGTCCATGTAGGACATGTGTTTAATGCCTATGATCATCTTGGCTTGGTCAGCCAGAATCCCTTTGTGTTGTGTGGCCTGGACGTCTGAGAAGTATATGCCAAACAGGAGAGGACCCATGACCGATCCCTGTGGGAATCCACTCGTGACTGGTCGGCAGTCTGACTTGGAGTCGGCTACTTTCAGACTGTGTGTTCCATCTGTGAGCCAGTTTGCAACCCACCTAGTGATATAGGGGTTGATGCCTAGTTTGGTGAGTTTATCAATAATTCCTGAGTGAGGAATGGTTTCAGAGGCCATTGCCAGATCGAGGTAGGCTGTATGCACTGCCTTACCTTCATCCACAGCCCTGGTGACTGACTCAAAGAAGTCAACCAGGTTGAGCCGGCATGATCTCCCTTTCACAAAGCCACATTGCGTGAGATCTTGAGTTTGGAGATTTCATATATCTTTGTTAATCAGATCCATGATGATGCACTCCATAGCTTTACATATCAGACTTGTCAGGCTAATGTGGCGATAATTCGCAGGGTCTGTAGTCGCTCCCCCTTTATGGAGATGGATGACTGTAGCAGTGCGCCATTCAGTGGGTACAAAGCGTGAGGTGAGGCTGTGACTGAACAGGGCACACAAATGTGGTGCCAGTTCGCTTTGTAGTTCATGTAGAACACAGCCAGGGGTATTGTATGGTCCCATGGAAGCTGTATTCTTGGACTTGGATAATGCAGCTTTAACCTGTGCTGCAGTAATGCTGGGTGCCTGGCATTTCTCTGGTATTGTGATTGGTCCTTGGGGGGGGGGTAAAGTTGGCATTGAATCTGTCGGCTAGTATGTTGGCAATATCTGTTGGCTGGGTATAGGAGGTACCATTGTGCAGTATATCAGAGCAAATCTGGGTATTGCCGTGGAGGTTCTTGATATAGCTATAGAAGGCTTTGTGATTGTTTTTAGTGTCTGCCGCAATTCTGCCTTCATAGCTGACTTTAAAGGATTTGATGAGGGATCTCAACTTTTGGTGAGGCAAATAATACTTGGTGTACTCAAGCAGTGTAGCAGCTGCCTGATGTTCATGGATAATGAACTGTTATTCAATCAATCACAAACTACCCATGAAAAATGCACATATTTAACTATGATGGAGGCATCATTCTCATAAAAAACACAGTGTATGAGTACCACATTCCTCCACAACACTCTGTGCAAATACATAGAAAATTATCATATGCTGAGACTGTAAAAAAAGTAATTGCCTAAGCCTACAGGATCTAATAAGAACAGGTCTCATTTGAAATTAAACACCCCAACACGTACTGCAATATTCAGTACAGTCATCAAGAAACAACTTGCTCCAAACCAAGTATGCTTAAACCCTCTAGTGATTGGTCACTCCATAGTAAATGCACAGACTCTATTTTTACAACGCCAGACAAAATAAGGTGAAAGTTATGTTGTCTTTCAAGGGCCAAAATCTCTGACCTCTCACTGGCTTACTAGATGAACAACTATGACAATGTGCTGGCCCATGTGGGTGTAAATAACATGGAACACGAAACCCAAGGGGATATGAAGAGAGACATTTCCCAACTCTTCATACATGCCACAATGCAGGAAAGAGTTTCGTATTGATTGGAATCCTACCTTTGCGAAGAACTGTGCCATCACCCCAAGGAAAAGATGACCGAGTTAAAAAAAATTAACTAAATGGTCTCATTTGAAGGGGTTCCAATATGTGTCAGCATAGAATTAGATGCTGCACAGCCTTACTTGCTTTGCCAAGGACAGCTTGCACCTTTTATTCTAGGGTTTGTGCATGTTGGTTGAAGCTTTTGCTGCTGACCATAACCTTTTTTTAGGCAAAATCCAGCTAATGGATCTACCAATCTAAGAAACAGTAAAGTAAAAGACAAAGTCAGTGTGGTGCTGCTCAAAACTCGAAGTTTAAATAACAAATTGCCTGTCCTTGAAGCCCTCATGTATTCGAAGCACATTCATGCATGTATTATTACTGAAACTGAAACCTGGATTAAAGTTACAGAAAGCACCCTGTCTATACAGGGGGGTTGTACCTGCCACATTAAGACATACAGATGTGCCTCTTACCAGGCTGAGCAAGGAAAGTGACAGTTGCTTATCTGGTTACAGGATCTATACGATTATGCATGCACTCAGGTCCTGTGCCATAGTTCTGTGCCATAGTTCATGCCAATGTCAGTGATTTGAGGTGTACCTCCCTGAACTATATGAAGAGATACTTGATGAAGCTTTCAGAATATGTGTCCAAGGCAACTATGAGCCTAGCATTGAGCAGTATTCTATCTTCTCCAAGGATGATATGGTAATATG
The DNA here is from genome assembly GCF_019279795.1 of Protopterus annectens. Classification (NCBI taxonomy): domain Eukaryota; kingdom Metazoa; phylum Chordata; order Ceratodontiformes; family Protopteridae; genus Protopterus; species Protopterus annectens. The sequence continues at coordinate 1,278,779,474 of NC_056725.1, read as the reverse complement.
AGCAAAAAAAATAATTGACTTCAGTAATTGGCTTAATGTGTGCTGTCATTGAAAGGGGGTCCAGTGTTTGTCAGGCTGGGAAGATATGATCAACAGACCATACTGCTTTGCCAGGGCTGGTCCCCTCCAGGATTCTGATTATTGACAAAGACATTGCCCACTCCCATAGTGCCTTTTTTAGGCAATGCCAACCAGATAAACTTACCAACATAATGAAACAAGCAAATATGTAGGTGTTAATTAATGGTAGGAGACTAGGGAGGACACTGATGTTTGTGTAGAACTGAGATTTGGTTTAAAACAGCAGAGAGTACCCCAGCTGTGCAGGGCTATAATGCTTTTCACATGTTTAGACTAGCAACAGCATAGGAGAGGAAAAGGTGGAGGTGTCCCAGTCTTCATCCAGAAGTGACTCCCATCAAGGCTGGTAAAGCAACATGATCCACTAGAGCTTCTTCGTGTCCAAGTAACCATTAGAAAAGTCTCATACTATATATATTAGCTAGCTATAGAACTCCTTCTATGACACAAGAAAGCCACAACACCTATGCACAGGAACTTGAATCACTCTGTATTAAACCCAGTACTATTTTCCTAGGTGATCTAAACTATCCAGCTATAGACTAGGAAAAGTACACCACCACTAGTGCACAAGCAGAAAGATTCTTTGATATTGTCAATACAAATGCCCTGGAACTATTAGTTAGAATAACATCTTGGATCTTGTCCTTACTAACATGGGAGCATCTTGCACCATCCTTTACATATTTTCATCACTTCTTAGGTGTCACCATAAAGCAGTCTCCTTCAAAATAAAATTTGAAACCAGAGATCCCGTCCACCCAATGCACCTTTAGAAATTTCTTTAAGACAGACTACCTACTCATTAGTGATACACTGGCAAGCTTCAGACCCCCACCAAACCCAGCTAACTACATGGAATGTTCAATAACACACTGTACCAGCATGTAAACGGTTGCATAGATGCAGCTGTACCCAGTAGGAACAAGTGAAGAGCAAACCCCAGAAACAAACCCATACGATGGAACCTTGATATCAACAAGCTTTATAATAAAAAAAAAAAAAAAAAGAATTTTGTATAAAAGTAAGAAGAGTGATTCCCAGAATGTGTGAGCCCTTGTCACTGAAATAACTATGGAGCTCTGTAAAAAAACAACAAAACCTAGTTTGAGGCAAAAATAACTACCTAAGCCAAAGACAATCACAAGACATTTTTGGTTGTATTTGTAATCTCATAAACACAAAGCAGCAATGTGCTGAACTGACTGTGAACGATGTTACTTACACTGAGTCTGAAGGATCTTGTCCTTACTAACATGGGAGCCTGTAAATTTAGCTGTAACATTACACCTCTCTTCCCTCCTGCTGTCCATCAAGATGTACCAGAAAATGGCTCACCTCCAGCTGTCACACAAGACCAAGTCCTAAAAGTGCTGTCAAAAGCTAAAAATACTGCATCGATGGGTCTTGACAATAGCCATGGATGCATCTTAAATAGCATGATGCATGATTTAGCCACACCGTTAACAACACTGTTCAGTCTCAGCCGCCATACAGGTTTTGTACCAAGCTAATGGAGAACAGCTACAGTCATTCACCTGCATAAGGGAGGACCTTCCACAAACCCAGGCAAACCAGCTTTATATGCAAAGCCATGGAAAGTCTTGTCACAAAAACTAATCAATCAGGACATTGGGAGCCTTCAAACACAGGGCTTGTCCCAATTTAGATTCATCCAGGGCAGGTCTTGCTTACTCAACCTGGTGTATTTTTTTTTCTGAAAATGTCTCCAAAGCAATGAATAAAGGCAAAATGGTATACACAGCATACCTCTTCCTGGCCAAAGCTTTTGACACATTTCCCCACTCTGTCATAGTAGAAAAGCTAATTAAAGCCCCTATGTTACCCACTAGATTAACAACTAGATCACATATAAGATGCAGGAAATCAAAATAGGCAAAGGTACTGCCACAAAGAGACCAGTCACCAGTGGAGTCCTCAGGGTTCTGTGCCGGAGCCCCTCTTATTTGGCATCTGCTTTTCTGAAGTAAAAGCCAATACCAAAGGGCACTGGCTGACTGATGACTAAAAGCTAGGAGCAAACGAAGGAAACACTGGAATGCACAGAGGAGAGCTACCAAATGTATCACGTTTTTAGGGCAGGTAGTCCTTTATTAATCGCTATTCACCCGTAGACTTCATCAGAAACTAGGAGCAGTCATTGAATTCCCAAATGACTTAGCCATCTTGCAGGAAGATTTGTCCCAAATAAATTCTTCTTCTTTTGGCTTTTTCCCTGTTAGGGGTCGCCACAGTGGATCACCTGTCCGCACATGGTTGGCAGTGGAGTTTTTTTTTTTTTTACGGTGTCAACTTGCCAGCATGGCACCCAGCCTTCCACAGAAGGCACACACATGGATGCACTCATGCCTAGAGCCAATTTAGAGTATCCAATCCACCTCTACAACATGTCTTTGGGATGTGGGAGGAAACTGGAGCACCCGGAGGAAACCCACGCGACCACAGGGAGGACATGCAAACTCCACACAGAAGGTACCCCAGCCGAGGATCGAACTGGAAAACCTCTTGCTGTGAGGCAGCAGTGCTAACCATTGCACCACCGTGGCCGCCCACTTGTCCCAAACAAATTACTGAGCCATATTCCTGGATTGAAAACTAAATGCCAAAAAATGCATTATTGTATCCTTTTGGAAATCATCTCTCCCAGGGAACTAACACATTGATAATACTCCCTTAAAAGTTGACCCATTTGTTTGGGATTTGGGAACTTATGTGGACTGTAACCTAAGTTTCAACCAGCATGTGTCAATTGTTGTAAGAAAGGCCTTGTATATTTATAAACAAAGGGATTATGTCTAGATATAGGTATGTCATTGACCCCCCTTTACTCAGCCCTCATTAAGCCAGTAATTGAATATAATGCCTTCTTTGGCATGTATCTGTCCAGATGTATGCAACAACTGTAACACCCCCAGACATATTTTACTAAAAGGATGCAAGGCTTAAGTAACATGTCCTACAGGAATGATTTAAAGTCCCGTCACTATGCTGTGTATCCTACAGACTGCTAAGAGGTGACCTGTGTCTGGGATACAAGGCATCTTCCGACCCAGTACTCATGGATTTACCAAACTTCAGCAAGTCCATTTGCATCAGAAATACTCTGTCTAGGGATCTAGACCTCTTCTGCAACATCAACAAAATGGTTTGGAGAGCCAGGTATATCCCACAGAGGATACCACTGCTGTGTAATAGCCTCCGTTATTCTGAGACTCCACATTAAACAAAGCTGATCCCTCTTCATATTCAATTACAGGATGGCTGTATGGATGGGAAACAAAAAATCTACCCCATTACTGCCCCTCTGTACTACTAATGGGCAGAGACATCTCCTAAGTGCTTTATCCTGTGCATGAGTCTGAGACTTCTCAAATTTTTTATGGTACGATCCCAGTTATTCTCATTGGGGATAATATATAATTGTCTACCATGGGATGGGTAAGGCCAGCCCATAACCAAATATCAAATGGAAAATAGATTCCATATGAACTTTGGCTGGCATTGGAAACTAAGGATAATTACATATCCTTCATTGTTTATGTGAGGAAGTTATAAAATATCACACAACATTGCTATGAACTTAATTCATCATAGTGCCACTCCCTACTCGGATGCAAATATATTAGCAGACAAATTCCGTGCAAGTTTTACCCTAAGAGACATCTATACATTCCCCACATATACCTCTCCAACCCACTATCATCACAAAAAGAACACTTATTAAAACTCTCTAGAACAAGAAAAATTCACCCTATATAGGACCTGATAACATATCAAGCTGCCTGCTGAGTAGCGCTAAACATGTGCTGATAGACTGAGTCCTATAATTATTTAACCTGAGTTTCTCTGACTGCTTTGACAATGGGTTTGTAGCATGGCAGTAGTGATGCCACTTTATAAGTGTGTCCCCATCACAGATGCTGAGAATTACAGACCCATCAGCCTGATAAGCTTCATTTGCAAGGCCATGGAATGGATCATAGCATACTTGATATATTATGATATAAAACATCTTATAAGACTTGACTTCAACATTTTGGCTTTAAAGGAAAACTCAACCTCAGAACTAAAAAAATCTTTTGATCTGATGTTAATTTTCATTCATTCCTCAACAAGTGGGTTTGGATCAGACCAGGCTGCCTTTTACAGCTCGTGGATACTGAAAACTCTAGAGCTCCTCCCTTACCCACAGGGCCATGGTCCCCTCCATAACCCAGATCTCGTTTGCCGCCTTTGTGTACTGATGTGGTCGCTGTTAGCTCTTGAGCTTTTGTGTTAGGTTTGTGAGTAAAAGTAGATTATATATCTAGTCTTTGTCGTTGTATTCTATACTATTCTTATCTTACCCTTTCTACATTTTTTAGTGTAAGTTAATGTTACCATTGTTGGTATTTCCATTTCTTATTTTATACCCTTGTGGTAGCTCCTTCAGTTACTGTCGCTGGTAAATTTTCACTTTCTTCCTTTCTCTTTCCAAAAAAAAAAAATCACTCTTTTATTAGTGAGAGTTTTCTCTGGAATGACTGAAAAAAAACATAGGTTTTAAGAAATGTAAGGCCTGTGTCCACAAAATTCCTTTATCAAATGTACATGATTCATGTGTTTACTGACTAGACCTGGCCATTTTGAATGCATCTTGTGAAATATGAAAGGCCTTTAATCCTCTGGCCCTGGTGGATCATAAAAATAAACTTTTTTTAAAAGGTTTGCTTCTACCACTTTATCTGGGACAATATCTGGGGCTCAAGCCCCCAAGAAAATACTGAAAAAAGAGACCAAGAAGCATCCTTCAGACCATTCCAGATCTTCTTCTCTGAGGTGCAGAACCACTTCTTAAGGTATCTAAACGATTGTATATGGTTTCATGGGATCCAAAAGCTAAACCCTCAGATCTGACAGCTTCTGTTGCCAGATCTATGTCGTTGGATCCAACACAGTTGAAGCCAAAGAAGCGTCCTTGGACCTGGGTTCCTATCAGCATTTCAAATGTTTAAAACGCTGAATTTAATTTAATTGAACTGAAACATTCAAAATCTCAGAAGAGCGAACTGACGGAACATCGATTTCTTTCCCAGGGAAAGAAATCGGTGGGCCGTCATCGGAGTTTGCTATTTCCTCCACTGTGGTGTGGTCTCGGAGTTGGTATATTTAAGTAGGGGTGGTGTGGGGGGCACAGCCCCCCATGTTGGGGGTGTGGAGGGTGAAGCCCCCCCACTTCTGTCAGTGTTTTAGGTATTGAAAACATTTGTTTTTGCATGGAACACCGATTTCTTTTCCTGGGAAAGAAATCGATGTTCCGTCAGTTCGCTGTTTTGAGATTTCGAACATTTCAGTTCACTTAAATTGCATTTGGCGTTTTCAACATTCAATATGCTGATATTGACCCTTGGACCTGATATGCTTCCTGTTTGGATCCCGTACCCTCCCACTTTCTGTCTCCTTTTCTAGAGAGATGTCACCATTCCAGGACCTCTTCATTTGCTTCCTCTTTTAATTCGTCCAGAAGTCTGACTGAAGCAGATGTGGATAGAATAATGAGGAAATTTTTCTCTGCACAAATTCAGGTGGAAGTTTTACCCTGTCTGGTCCAGAGACCTTTAGCAGTACTATTCCACCTATTTTGGCTCCTTCTCCAGTCCAACCTTTGGTTTCCGAGCTTTTAGATCTGAATATCCCAGAGCCGTCCGTGTCATATCCAAAGATCATTGTGTCTTCCACTCTGATACCATCTCTGTGTGGACAGGCTCAGATTGTGTCGGAGCTGGATGACTCTCAGAGCCGTAGTGTTGTTCCCAGATCTGAGGTGTTGGAGTCAACTCTGAAGTTGTTGGAGCCATCTCTGTCCCTCAGAGCCAAGGCATTAGAAGGCTCGGCTCTGCCCTCTGCATCTAGTGGTCTGCTTTCGGTTCAGAAGGAGCTGACAGTCTGGATGCATGTCCTCTTGGCACCATTGGCCTCTTTATTTCCAGGACATTCTGCTTTTATGGAAGTGGAGATAGTTTTCTCTGCTCATAGAGGAAGGATGAACTCCCCTCCCCCCACGATCCTTCTTCCCAAACTTCTATTTTTGTGTCTTGGGCCTCAACATTCTACTCCACAGGGACAGCCAGTCCAAAGTCTCCAGGCTACCCGGCAGGGTATACTCATATCTTCTGATACTTATCTGGAACATCCTGCCAAAGAAGTTCCTAAGAAGAGAAAGTGCAAAAGGAGGCAGTTAGGTTCTCTTCAAGAGTCCATCACAGAAGAAACTGATTTTGATGAGAGGGAAGTGTCCCAAAGATCACCACCTGACAATGTCTCCTTAAGCAAAGGGGTGGCTGGTCTACCAACAACCCTTTCCAAGAAGAATCAGTATTCCTGCAAGCCTTTGGGGCTTGGCCCATCTACCTCCTGGGTAACTGCGCCTGCCAGTGAGCTCATTGATTTGATCTTTTGGCAGACGTGCAAGGAACCTAACTCTGTTGACCCAATCCCCAAAGGACCAGACATGATCCTGGCACCACCCTAAGGTAGGAAATTTTGGAGTAGAGGAATACTAGTAGATGCCATGGTCATAGAGGCGGCCTCAAAAAAGGAACTCATCCTTTTAACAGGGTGTCTAGGGCACTGGACATATTTGGGAAGCATATATATGCTTCAGCAACCTTTGCACGTAGGGAGATTGCACTTAGAGGGATTTGATTAAGGAATTTACCAAATCCCTCTCAGAAACCATAACTTCTGAGGCAGAGAGTTCCATTGCCTCACAGTTGGCTACCTTGCAGTCTATTTCAAATTCGTCCGTGAGGCTCATTTCACATGCAGCTGAAGGTACCGCAAGGGTGGTGGTTCAGGCATTTCCATTAGGAGACATGCCTGGATGCATGCGGAGCCCTTCAGGTTTTCCTTTGTCAAGGCTTCCTTTGACAGAATGTCTTTGTTTAGTCCCCAAGGTTAATTACACACTGTCCAGGTGTGAGCAGGATGGTAAGACCCTGTCTGCAGTGGGTGTACATTTTTCGACTCTTCAAAGAACTTTCTCTAGGAATCAGTGAGGTGGCTGAAAAATGTGGTTCAGAATGTCCCAGGGTCACTTCCATGATCCAAGTCGAGATGGTTCCCCCAGGGCAGAGGAGAGAACTCTAAAGGAAGATACCATCCTCGTGGCAGAGGAGGCCCACAGAACCAAGGATCTAGGGGCACTTTCAATGACAGATCCTACTAGCGTTCTGAAAGGAGGCCCGATTTTCACCTCCGGAGGCAGTCGGAGGTCATCTATCCCTGCACCAGAGAGCCTGACTAGAAATTACAAAAGACACATGGGTGCAGAGGATTATTTCCAGAGGTCATGTAATACTCCCCCCTCCCCAAACACTAGACAAAATTCACGATGTTCCACCCATTCAGAGGAAAGAACAGCACAAGAATTAAAAAAGCTGCTAGAAAAAAAGAGTCACCCAAGAGGTCCCCCCCAGACCAGAAATAATCTGGAATCTACTCAAGATTCTTTTTAATGCCAAAAAAAACAGGGGACTAGGACCAAGTTTGGATATCAGCAGTCTGAGCAAGTCAGTGCAGTACACAAAGTTCTGGATGGTCATGCTTCAGACTGTTTTGCCCTTCCTACACAAGAACAACTGGATGTGCTCAATAGATCTTCAGGATGTGTGCTATCACATAAAAATGAACAGATGATCCAGAATATACCTACGCTTCTGGCTGGAAGACAGTCGTTATCAATTCAGAGCTCTGCCCTTTGGCCTCACCACAGCTGCCAGGCTGCTCACCAAATGCATGGCAGTAGTAGCAGCTCACTTGAGATTGCAGGGATTCTGGGTGTTTCCTTACTTAGACGACTGCTCATAACTGCTCCGACCAGACATCATCTGATAAAAGCACGAAATTATTTACTCTAGCTGTGCTGTCACCTGGGAATTGCTATCAATCAGTCCTAGCTAGAACCAGCTCAAGTATTAAAGAGTTCATAGGTGTTGATCAGAGTGTGTTATATACCTTTAAGAAGCTTTCCAGTGAGTCAGCACATGCATGTACTGAGCATGTGCAAGCTAGAGTGCCATTTTGAGTGAGCAGCCAGAGTAAAAGCATGAACACCCAAGCCTTCTTAATGCTCATAAGAAGAGTGACATGGTGTCAAAATTGGATCCAGAGTTACAGCAATGAGGCAACCAGAGTTGGAGGAATATACAGGAGTGGATCATCCCTACTGTTCAAACGACTCACAAAACAGGTCAGAAACAAATTCTAGATACTAAAACTTGCTAAACGATTTCATTACAAATGTAAAATGAAGCACTCAGAATGCTCAAAATGAATTTCTTATTAAACGAGGTATCCGAAACTGCGACATATTGATAAAAATATTCATAATAATTACGATAATGTTTGAAACAATATCCGAATCTCATAAAATGTACAAAAAAGGGAAAATTACCATATTTTTTCTCTTATGTGCTACATTTTCATATTAACTAAAGCTATTCAAAATGTCCGAAATGTGCATAATATTTGAAAGTGTGTGCAGTATTACAGCGCAGATATCTCGCAAAGTAAAGTTGTTTCAAAGAATATTTCATAAAGTACAGTTGTTTCAAAGCATATTTCACAGAGTACAGTATTTTGAAGAGCTTCTTGTGCATTTGATTGTTATTACAAGTACCTGGTATGTGTGAATGTTCACACATAATTACAGGGGCCATTTTGCATTGTGTTTTACTATAATTTGTTTGCATGGCAGAAGGATTTTGCAGACCCGCACCGTTTGTGTTTGATAACAGTATTGCAGAAATTTGGAGAGTGAGTAGGAATATGATATTTTCATACATGCTGCTTTTTCTGACAAAGTTGCACATAAAAAAGCATTTATTCTGCTTAATTTAGCTGGTTTAGAGGCCATTGAAAGAGAGCATTCATTTGTATATGCACCTGCTGTGTTTGCAGGGGAGGGGGAAGACCACCATATAGTGGTACAGGCTGAAACAAGGGAAGAACCAGAATGCTTAAATGTAAATTTAGAGAAATGTGTAACCCCCAAATGAATATTACAATAGAAAGGCAGTTATTTTACACAAGAGATCAAAAGCCCGGTGAAACCTTTGCATCATATATAACTGACTTGAGAAACAAGGCTAAAATGTGCAGATTTTGTGATTTGAGAAATGAGTTGATAAAAGACAGGCTTGTGTGTGGTATTAATAATGACACAGTGAGAACGATTTTGCTTTGAGACAGTGATTTGATGTTAAGTAAGGCCATTGAGATTTGTCAGATGTATGAGCCTACAGAAAAGCATGCAAGTATGATTACAAATGAGAATAGCTGCAGTAGGCACAGTGACAAAGCTCATTTCGATAGTATGCGTGGTTAAAAGAAACAGGCCCAAGCACATGACAGCTATTGCAGGTCCTGTAACAGTCCCCGGGACCCCCCCCCCGAGTCTTTCCAGCAAATTCCAGAGCATGCTCAGTGAAGCATAAGGGTGAGTCAGCACAGTCAAAACATGTGCCCCACCTAGCTTTAGAGTCAACTGTCATAACTGTGATGGAAATCACGAACCCAAAAGAGAAAACTGCTTAGAAATTTGGTCAGCAGTGTGATTCTTGCAATAAGTGGAATCATTTCAAAAGGTTTTGTAAATCATATAAGGCATATTCTTTTATTAAAAGAGGGCATTCCAAGAGGCAAGTTGATCAATTAGAAAGCTGCAACCCTACTTTTTGTGTGTCTGTGTTTGGTGGAACAGTTAATGCAGTAGATATATGGACAAAGAACAAAATCTTTTGTACTGCTTGAATTAATGGAAGTCCCGTAGAGCTCAAAGTAGATACTAGCTCAAAGTGCAATGTTATGTCAGCAGAAACATTTGCTAGAGTAAAAGTTGCAGAACAACTTGATTTGATAAAGTGTGCAAAGCTTGTTGCTTATGGTGGTGAAGATATTTAAACCAAAGGCTCAGTAGTGCTTTCATGTTACTCTGCTGGCAACAGCTATGACTTGCAATTTTTCGTAGTCAAGAGGTACATACAGTCATTATTAGGCCTCAGAGACAGTTTGAAAATGGGACTGCTTTCACTTTAATAAAGAAGTTCACCAGGTAAGCCTGAATGACAACAGTTCAAATTTCAACCAAACTATTTTTTCTGAGTGTGCTGGTATTTTTGCAGACAAACTAGGCAAACTACCAGTTGTGTACTCTCTGAAGTTAGATCCAGAGGTCAGCACAGTCAGACCGGCACGGAAAGTTCCAGTAGCTATGCAGAGCAGAGTCAAAGCCAAGCTAGACAGAATGGTGCAGCTAGGAGTAATTTGTCTAGTAGAAGAACCTACTGAATGGGTATCCTCCATGGAGGTAGCGCATAAGAAAAGCTCAGATGATATTCGAATATGTATTGATCCAAGAGATCTGAACAAACCATTAAAACAATTTCATTATCCAGTGTGCACAGTCCAAGAGATTACTGCCCTCATGCCAAAGGCTAATGTTTTTTCTGTCTTGCAAAGAGATAATTCTGGCAAATTTTGCTTGACCAAAAATCCTTATTGTTAACCACATTCAGTATGCCATTTGGAAGTTAAAGATTTCTGAGAATGCCATTTGGAATAAATTCTGCCAGTGAAGTCTTTCAGAGTGCAATGGAGCAATTTTTTTTCTGGGTATCCATGTACTATTATGTTGTTGTTGTGTCTTTCGGCTTTTCCCGGTTAGGGGTCGCCACAGCGGAACTCCGGTCCGCTAATAATTGGCAGTAGATTTTTACATGCCGAGTTTCCAGCTCTGACGCACAATCTTCAACGAAGGTAAGCCCATTCACGCATGTCTCCACACAGAAGACGCTCTAACTGAGAATCGAACAGGACAGCGTCTTACTGTGAGGCGACAACGCTACCGCAGCACCACCACCGCAGTATTATCCATGTACTATTATATTAAATGATATTCTAGTAGGAGCAGGGGCAGCTCCGTGTTTGGCAATTTTTGATTGGCCCATATGCTGGTATACGAGCCAACCAAAAAAATCACAAAACAAAGCTACTTCTGTTCAATGCGGAACATCAGGCAGTCCACATTCAACAGAAGTAGCTTTGTTTTGCAATTTCTTGATTGGCTCGTATACCTGCATATGGCCCAATCAAAAAAAGCAAACCGGAGGTTGTTTCACCAGGATTTTATCCAGCAGTGCAGAACTCTGGATCTGGCTGCTGATCCCGGGACAGTCCCACTCAAATAGGGACATCTGGCAGCCCTGAGTAGGAGGCTATGGTGAAGTTGAACATGACAAAAACCTCAAGAAAGTTTTGGAAAGAGCATGTGAAGTGAATCTTAAGCTGAATCCTCAGAAGTGCAAGTTCAGGCTACGAGAAGTTACTTATGTTGGTTACTTTTTTACCAGTTCAGGTTTACGACCAGATCCTTCCAAGCAAACAGCAATTCTAGAGATGTTAGCTCCAGACAATGTCCAAGCTCTACAACATTTTCTTGGCATGGTCAACTATCTAGGCAAGTTCATTCCAGATTTAAGCCAACTTTCAGCACCACTCAGAGAGCTGACACACAAAGATGTAATTCGGTCATAGTCAGAACAGCACCAAAAAGTATTTGATTTCCTGAAACAGAAAATTGCCAACCCACCATCTCTCAGCTACTATGATGTTCACAAACCAGTTACTCTTTCCTGTGATGCTTCTACGTTTGGTCTAGGTGCAGTCATTCTTCAAGAGGGGAGACCAGTAGCCTGTGCATTGAAAACCCTTACCCAGACCAAGCTGCAGTATGTCAAGATCGAGAAAGAGCTTTTGGCAATTGTGTTTGCATGTTTGAAGTTCCATGATTATATTTATGCTCGACCCATCCAGATTAAAACTGACCTCCAACCTCTAGTCACTATTTTGAAAATGCCTATGCATACAGCTCCAGCTAGATTGCAGCATATGATGCTCAAATTGCAAAAGTACAATTTCAGTCTTGTTTAAACAAAAGGCAAACTTCTTTATCTTACTGATACTTTATCCAGGTCACCCATAGAACCCACAGGACAGCATAACAATGAGCAACTTGATTTTGAAGTCACGGAAATGAGAAATTTTTCTTCCATATGTCTTGATGAGCACAGAACTCACTCAGCTTCAGATCCAGTTCAACAGAAGCTAATCCTCTTTGTCAGTCGAGGATTACCTTCAAAGCAATCTTGTTTACAAGTAGAAGTGCAACCATATTTTCCATACAGAGATGAGATTTTGTCAAACAAGGGTATCATCATGAAAGGTCCTAAAGTGATTGTACCAAAATCATTGTAACAAGAGTATATTAAGATCTTGCATCTTGGTCACCAGGGAACTGATTCTACCAAAAGAAGGGCAAGAGATCTAGTATTTTGGCCTTCTATGTCAAGAGATATTAAGAAAGTACTTTCATATTGTTTAGTATGTTATAGTACAAAGCTGCATCAACAAAAAGAACCACTTCAGTTAAGCCAGATTCCTGAACTACCTTGGTCGACAGTAGCCACATATATCTTTGAGTGGAATGGTCAGCATTACTTGGTGTTCATAGACTCTTATTCTAATTGGTTCAAGATTGACCTACTTCCTAAGCTAACTTCCAGTACTGTCATTACTAAGTTGAAGCAACATTTTTCTGTCCATGGTGGTCTACACAGTTATTTCTGGCAATGGTGCAGCAGTTCAAGAGATTTGCAGAAGAGTGGGACTTTGTTTATATTACAAATAATCCTGTGTACACTCAGTCAAATGGCTTGGCTGAACATGCAGTTCAAAGTGTAAAGCAGCTGTTAGAGAAGTCCAGATGTGACCATACCGATGTTTTTCTCAACTTGTTAAATCTCAGAAGCATTCCTCGTGATAAACATCTTGGTTCATCTGCCCAGAGACTTCTTTCGAGACAAACCAGAACCACATTACTCATCAGCAATAATTTATTGGTTTCAAGTGCTAAGAACAACAAAGCAATAAAAGCCCAACTGTTGAAAATGCATTTGTCGCAGAAGTCTTACTATCATAAAACCAGCAAACTGCTCAGTTCTATACAATAAGGGGAGATAGTGAGGATGTAGACGTCATAAGGTTTTGATTGCATCAGATTTGTGGAAAGTTTGTGTCAAGAGATGACATTGTACATTGTGGAATCATAAGGAATGGAATTCAAATGAAATTGGAAGCATTTGTTACCACAGTCCAAACCAGTGTTACATCATCTTGCCTATGACAATTACTCTAGTTGTCAGCATGACTTGTCCAGTGTTCCTGTTCCAGAGAACATTCCGTCAGCATTCCCCATTCCTGAGAAACTCCGAGACTCCTCAAGCAGAGCATCTCCTGGTGACTGTCCCTGTTGCTAAACTCACTCCTATTATGTAACAGTATCAGGTTGCATCTCGAAACCTATTTCCAGATACATGGCAACCTGGAAATGACTGTTGTTTTTCTTTATTAGTGGCTGTATAATTGCATGTATATTAAAATGTCATTGTTTATATGAGACAGCTCAGTAAAGAGGGAGGATGTAGATCGGTGTGTGTGATATACCTTTAAGAAGCTTTCCAGTAAGTCAGCACATGCAAGTTAGAGTGCCATTTTGAGTGAGCAGCCAGAGTGAGAGCATGCAAGCATGTAGTCAGTCAGATAGTTCAAGTTTAATGTTCCTGCTATCCATCGTGATGTATTTGTATACAATAAACTACTTAAATGAACACCCAAGCCTCAACATCTTCTTAATGCACATAAGAAGAGTAAAAGTAGGGGCTTTGTTCAATACAGTATCAGTGACAGCCTCCCTTCCCTTACCAAGGGTACAGACTATTTGATCTCAAGTCAAAAAGATAATGCAAAATTTTCTTTATCACTTCAATTGATTCTCCAAGCCTTGAGGTCAGTGTCTGCTGCAATAGTTGTAGTTCCGTTAGCAAGATACCATATGAGAAAAACATTTTAAACTCGGCAACCCCTAACCAGGAAAAGCCGAAAGAAGAAGAAGATTAAGACTGGTTAGATGCGAAAAGGTAAAAACAGAAGTAAATCCAACCAGTCAGCCATGGCAGTTGCTGTATAAAATCATGGATTTTATTAAAATAAGGAAAATAAAACCGTAAAAGCAAGGTTAAAACACAGATAAGTGTTTTCATGCCTTTCTAAACTGGTGCTTGATCAGATCTAAAAAATGTTACAAACAAACCATCTTTTAAACAGTTACCTCACCAAGCCACGTGATCAAAGAATTGGTCTTAAAGGGACAATTCCATTAAGTCTCTTCCTACCAGCTGCATGTAATTCTAGAATCCATTTCATCTCTTTACATTCTGTTTTATTCCTTAGATCACCTTTTCAATTGCTAGGTGTAAGTAATTCCAAAACTAAAAACTTAAAAGTATGACTGGTGTCATTCTCTAGAACATGTTTATACAGTGCATTACGAACATCATTCTTCCTGATGTCATTTAAATGTTCTCCAATTCTGTCTTTCAAACATCTCTTTGTCTTACCTACGTAGTAGCATTCACATTTCACACAGAATGACAAATATACTAGATTCTGACTTCTGCAATTTGCATAAAAATGAAAGACATAACCCTTCTTACTCACTTGGATGTACATAGGAATCATTGCAGTTAGTTTGAATATCTGTAGAATACATCATGCACATTCTTAAGTCAGAGTCTCTTGCATCAGAGATCTTTCTTTCACTGTTCACTACTCTTTCAGAGAAATAAGGTTTAGCAGCATCCCTCCTGTTTTGGAGGACTTCATCACAGGCAACCACGACCGCCACATCATGGTAGCCTCTACTTTTAAAGTCACTTTTAAGGTTCTTAAATGATTCATACATAATGCTATCATCAGCACTTAAACTTGCCTATCTGTAGAGCTGTCCTTTTAGCACATTAGTGTGTACATGTTTTGGATGCATACTGTTACAATGTAAAACTTTATTTTTACTACACACTTTCTTATATAATTTGGTAGTTATCCCATTTTCACTACGGTGGTGCAGCGGTTAGCATTGCCGCCCCACAGCAAGAGGTTCTCTGGTTCGATTCTCAGCTGGGGTGCCTTCTGTGCGGAGTCTGCATGTCCTCCCTGTGGTCACGTGGGTTTCCTCCGGGTGCTCCGGTTTCCTCCCACATCCCAAAGACATGCTGTAGGTGGATTGGACACTCTAAATTGGCCCTAGGTGTGAGTGTGTGAGTGCATGCATGTGCCTTCTGTGGAAGGTTGGTCGCCAGGCTGGCACTTCGGCACTGTAAAACTCCACTGCCAATCATGAGCAGACAGGTGATCTGCTGTGGCGAGCCCTAATTGGGAAAAAGCCGAAAGAAGAAGTTATCCCATTTTCAGTAATCATTACATGCACATCCAGGAAATCAATAGATGTAAAAAGAAGAGGTCAGAGTAAATCTCTGAAAAATAGTTGTAGAATGTAAGTACTCAACAAATTCATGATGAAGTGCCTGTTTAGAAATGAGTGAAAGAGCTTATCTGTGTTTTAGCCTTGCTTTTGTGGTTTTATTTTCCTTATTTGAATAAAATCCATGATTTTATACAGCAACTGCAGTGGCTGACTGGTTGGATTTACTTCTGTTTTTACCATATGAGAATTTGTCAATGGACCCTAGAGAATCAGTGGTCTATTCTTCACCAGCCTTTGTCCATCTGGATCAGAATAATTCAGGCATGCAAAAATTATCTGTTGTGGAGGATTCACTCAGATCAGATTTTACAAGGCCTCTCCTTCACCCTTCCTCAGCACAAGGCCATAGTGACGATGGACACTTCAGGAATTGGGTGGGGGAGGCCAACATGCATATCAGTGTCCTAGAAATGAGAGCAGTATACCTAGCATTGCAGATCTTCCAAGACTGTTTTGCTTGTGGAACTATTGTGATTCAGACAGATAATGTCAGTGGTCTGGTACATCAGCAGACAAGGAGGAGCCAGATCTTACCCTGTGTGTCGAGAAGCTCTGAGAGTGTGCCAGTGGGCAAGCTCATCCAGTTGATTTCTGATAGCAACGTGCATTCTGGAAAAAGTCCCACATGATAGCAGACAAGTTGAGCAGGTGCATTTTATTGCCTCATGAGTGGTTTCTCAACATGAGAGTTGCAGAAGAGATATTCCACCAGTGGGGCCAACCTTGCTGCGACCTCTTTGCATCTCCCCTCAACAGCAGGTGCAGCAGGTTCTTTGACCTCATCCCTCCACCGGTGGAATCCCTAAGAGATGCTGTTCTGCACGATTGGCCCCCGTCTCCTCTATGCTTATCCCCCATCTCCTCTAATCACTAAGTTTCTCCAGAAAGCTTCTTGATTGAAGAGCACAGTCATCCTCATTGCCCCTTATTGGTCTTGTCAAATTTGGTTCCCCTTTCTTTGGCCTTATCTAGTTTGCCCCCATGGATTTTGGATCCAATTCCAGATCTCCTGTCTCACCTGACAGACATGATTCATCTGGACATTTTAGACCTAAAGTTGACCGCATTGTTTCTCCACTTCCATTGATAGCTAGAAAACCCATGCTTTCCTCCCGTCTGTCACATTCTTTTGTTTTTCCATAACCCTTCCACAAGGAAGATCTACAGAAGTAAATGGAAAAGATTTGTTTTTTGAGTACAACAGAAAGGCATTGAGCCTTTTTCAGCACCAGTACCTAAAGTTCTTCAGTTTTTGGCTGCACTTTTTAATGGAGGGGCTAGCTCGTCAACTATTAAAGTACAACTAGCTGCTATTACTGATTTTCATAAAGGAGCAAACATTTCCACCTTAGCTTCTTCAAACCTTTGTGAGGCCTTTATAAGAGGAACCTTTCTTCTTAGACCCCTTTTAAAGATCCAGCTCCAACATGGGATTTGAATTCAGTTTTACAAACCTTGACTCAGTCTCCATTTGAACCATCAAACAAAGTGTGAACTAAAAAGTTGTAACCTGGAAAATTATCTTTTTAGTAGGCGTAACCTCTGCTAGAAGAGTCTCAGAACTTCAAGCCCTATCTTCTAAGCCTCCTTATTTGGTTTTTCATAAAGATAGGGTATTTAACGAACCAACCCATCCTTCCTTCCTAAGGTGGTATCAGAATCCAACTTCAATCAATTTGTCAGTCTTCCAGTTTTCTTTCCAAATTTCATGAACAAAGGGGAATACATCTTACACTTGTTTGTTCACAGACAGTTATGTTTCTGTTTACATAGAAGGGAAATTTTCAGAAAATCAGATCAATTATTTATCTCCTTTTCAGAATTAAAATTGTGCAAGCCAGTTACCAAACTAACTTTAGCCAAGTGGCTTAACTGATTGCATTTCCTTTGTCTACAATAAATTGGGTATATCTTTGCCAAAACCTTTAAGAGCTTATTCAACCAGGTCCATGGCAACTTCATCAATATTTTTATCCAGATCTTTTATGGATAATATTTGTGCTGCTGCAATTTGGGCTAATCCTCATACCTTTATTGATCATTACAAATTGGATCTAGTCTCTAGGGGAAGAGCAGCCTTCAGCTCAAAAGTGCTCAGGAATATCCTTCCTTAGAGTCCACCTGGGATTGAGGTAGCTGAGGAGTCTGTCCCACTTGTTAAAGAATAAATGAAAATTGACAAAGTTGGATAAAGAAGTTGTGTACTCACCAGAAAAATTCCATCTGTGTTGTCCATTTTCATTCTTCCTCAACTCCCCTCCCTCCAACCACCTGCCATTTTGTTTGTGACTTCTGGAAGAATGAGAAGATGCTAAGGGAACTAATTTTCCTGACTTTGAGCTTCAGATACTGGTTTCTCATATAATGATTGTTCCTTTGTTTCTAATTAGCAAAAAGGTGAGCAAACAATATATTTGGTATGGAGAGGGACTTGGGCATTATGGGTAATGGAGGAGCTCAAGAGTTTTCAGTATCCATGAGCTGTAAAAATCATTTGAGTCAGATCCAAGGGTCGGATCCAAACACAGTTGTTGAGGAATAATGAAAATGGACAACACAGATGGAACATTATGGTGAGTACATAACTTCTTTTTTTTCCACTGTGTCTTTATTTTCTGAGCTATTTTAAAACCTCAAAAGCATTGTAAGTGCTTCTTACTCTTGATATGTTTTTCTACAAATGGCTGCCCATAGGGCTTGACATACTAATGTGATCTTGTTTTTCTTTAACCCTTTTTCCCATAACCCATTTCAAGTCTACTTTGTGAGTCATGCTAGACACAAAGAAGTAGTTGTGCATTCCCATTCCATTGACATATAATGGGATTAGTGTCAGCCATGTCATCTTATATACCTTCTGTAACAGGAGTTTTTCGTTTGTTTCTGGAATGACTCTTATTTCTGCGGGTCTTAGAACATGTTTTACATTATACTAAGGAGTTACATAGCTCCATCCAAAAAGTAGCTGAATTGCAGGCCTATATTCAAAGTATCGTTTTGTAGTCCAATATGAATTGATAGCCCCCCCACACACACACACTAATGCTGGGGTATTAAAATTGTCACTGCACTGAGATACTTGTAGAAGCACATGGATGTCACAGTTGCTGCTGGAAAGGAAGGGACTTGAAAATAATTCTGCTCCCCAGTGTCTGCAGTGGGAGGATATTTTCCCTGAATGTTGTAGAAAATGCTTTATTATTTTCACATGTTTTATAACTAATGTCATGTTCTTTTTCCTTTACTAAGTTAAGTCTACAACAAATATGACCAACTTTCACATTTGTATACATAAAGTGCGTCTGATTTCCTTTTCTTAATGTTTTTAATGAAAGGGCACATTGCACATGTAAGCGAAAGAAAGTTATGCTGTATATCATGGTAGCTGTCAGTGGTTGCATTTCCTTTGTAGACTACAGAATACTCTTGTATTCCTCCTGTGTAAGGACTGACTCAGTCAGTATGAAATGTCACTTTCCATGGATTTTATGCAAGAGATATGTAGTCCCCTCTGGAAGGATGTGTCAGGAAAGTATAAAATATCTTCTTATAAACGGTATCAGTGCACATTCTTGATAGGGTTCCTGCTCATCTCTCTTCCCACAGAACAGTCCTGATTTAGGCACTTCTGTCCTGTGTGTGTTTGGGGGGGGGGCATGAAAATGGTAAATGTGTTTGATACCAAGAAAAAAATATTTTCTGACTTTTAAGTGTGTCAGAAATATTTGATACTACATTTTGGTCATCTCGTAATATATAAGGTAGTGTTAACAACCAACATTTAAAGCTTAGCATTTCAATACTACGCTGCTGCTTATGTAAATTGTCAGAAGAGGTTACAGCTGGCTTTGAACCCCTGACTGATCTAATTGCTTTGTTTTGCTGTGAAGAATATGGCTGTATTGGAAGTGAATCAGTGTTAAGTTCTCTTCTCTGCAGTAAAGACTGTGGAAAACAGTTTCACAGCTCTTTGCCTTTTTTATAGCAGCTGCTGAGCTCCTGATATCAGCAAGACTAATTGCCCGTTTTAAGATTGTCAGCAGTACAGTACCTGACAGGGTAAACTACAGATTTCTCTGTGTTTGGTCTGTCATTCATGGAGACAAATTCCTTTGCAAAGTTTGCGAGAAGTTAAACTTAAAGTGGATGAGCTTTCCTTTCCTTAAGACAAGAGAATTAAGTTTTATAAAGTACAAGCAGGTTTATGGTACCTTCACAATACTGGAACCATATGAAGGGAGAAGTGCAACCTAAGGGTTGAATTAAAGGAAAACTGCACCTTCTTCTACAGTTTAAGGGTAGACCCTGTCCAGTGATTCTGGCAATTGTTTTGAAAGGGTAATGCAAGTCATGGATGGTGGTCACACAGTCCATATACCATACCACATGCTAACATTATCGGCAAGTTAAATGCTCTCCAAATTGATCTTGATGTGGTTAGATGAATAGCTTCATTGGGTGAGGGACATAACCCACACTGAAGGTTTCAGGTGTATCTCAGAGAGCATGAAGTTAACAAGTGGGGGTACCACAGAGATCCATGCTAGGACCTCTTCTATTCAGCATATACTTCTCTGACCTTAACATCAAAAATGAAGAACTCTAGTTAACAACATTTGCAAATGATTGCAAACTAAGTCTTACACTGAAATCCATTTCTGATCTGCAGAAGCTACAAAGTGAACTGATGGCTTGAAAATGGTAAAAGTGCTATTTCTGCATTTGGTATTTAATCTTCCACTCAGCTAAGATGCTGTGAGAGACTTCAGAAGATGAATACATAACTCCCTCTTCTTTGGTCGTCATGTTACAACAGTGGTCAGGAAGTCCTTTTATCTGGCACAGCTAGTCAAATGGGGGTTTCATTTAAATCCAGAGAAGTCTTTACCCCTCTGTATTTTGCACTGAACAGACCGATCATCAAATACATCCCAGTGGGAGACATTTTATCTTCATAAATGTATTAAACAACTGGAAGAGATTCCAAAGGATAATCACTGCTGTAGTAGCCTTAGCTATATGGGTTATATCCTGCCAAGGACATAGCAACCGGCCAGCTCCCAAAGCTTCAGGGCAATTCCCACATGCCCAAACTGTCAAGCAGCTTGAGCTGAGCTGACTAAAAGGCAATTTGGGTGCGAAGCCCTTCAGAGGTTTGCTGCCACAGAAGAGTCTACTGCTGTGAGGGTCTCAAGGATTGACTGCCGGCTTGTGCTTTCATTTGCTAGACAGATAAGTTCCCATTGGGGGAAAAACTTGCATTTTCTTAATTTTGCTGATGTTTTATTACCTTACTCTTACAGAAAGTTATTTTAAAGCTAGGAGTGTTGTATTTTAACTGAGTGTCTTGAGACTGGAATGTACATTTAAATGTACCACTCATTTTTTCTGTCAGTTTAAAGTAGTATAAAATAACTGAAATATACTTTTGTGGGGCTGGCATAGTGTTTTAAAGTGCATTTTGCTGTGTTTTTTTGTGTTAAAATGTAACTTTTCTGGACTAGTAGTGTTTACAAGTAATTGCTTGTCTTCCCTGGGAAAGACGCATCATTTTCGGCTTGACCATGGAACAGACTACCAGTCCCATGTTCGGTCCTTCTTCCAGCCTCAAAACTAAAAAGTTAAGCAAACAGCTTTTGCCAACACAACAGGCTAACAATTTGCCTTGACCACAGGTGGGTAACTCTGCTGTGACCATTTGTTTAAAATCAGGCCACTCATCTTTTACCCCAAATCCCACTTGTGTAGTACCTACAGCCACTATAGGGGTTAGCCAAGTCCTCTGCAGCTGTTCTAGTCCTCTCAGTGGGCAAGGGAGAGCCTTGTCTGTCCTGAAAAAGGGGTCAGGGAAGGTTTCCCTATTGTGTCAGAATGCTGTACACCATTCCTGGGGAAGCACCTGCTGCGATTAGTAACACAGTTGGCCCGATTTTTCCATTCAAAAAGAAAGAGCAAACAAAGCATGTATTTACTCCTTCTCAAATTTCTTTAGATAGGAGTAGATGTTCTTCGTGTTTCACTGTTGCAGTCATTACATTTGGCTAATCCTGCTGGCAGATTGCCCTCAGTTGGCCTGAATTCCAAAGTCTTGGGTCCTGCATCGGCTGTCGTCGCCCCTTCCTTGACGTCAGGTCTTCAGGGGTATGAAAGAAGCAGCTGACGCCATTTTCTTTAGTCTTTCTTGCCGCGCGGTGCCCAAAGCAGAAGCAGTTCGCAAGTGCCGATCGGCCAACTCCTGAGATTTTCGAGTTCGAATTTCAGATCCGAAGTCTTCTATAAAGCTAAGTACCCCATTGGGGAAACTTTTTTCTTGCTCCAGAACCAATGTCAGAAAAAGTTAATAATTGTATTTCTTGTGGGAAGCAAATACCTCATAAGGACTTTTATTCTTACTGTATTCCTTGCCTAGGCCCTGATCATAATTTTCTGGGTTGTCAGTTTCGTGCTAGATTTAACCAACGCATTATTAAGCGTCAATATGATTTTGCTTTAAACTACTTTGGACGCAGATTTAATTATCCAGAAATGTCGTCGGAAAGCCCTCTGACTACCGGAGTTCACAAAAAACGCAAAGAAAAAGAAAGACAGCCAAGGCCCAAAACCGACGACGAAGCTTCTCCTAAGCCAGTCGCCGGTTGGCTGGTTCTCAGTGAGGCACTTTCGCAGTCCCTGATGACTGCTACTTTAGAGTCGCAGGCCGCCACCGACTCCCACATGGAGTCGGCCATGCCGCTGGAAACTCAAGGTATTGGAGCCTCGGACGCTGATCCTTCAGATGGGTCTGAAGCCGCTGAGCAGGCACCGGCTTCTGAGGGCATATTCAGACCCAAACATCTATACATTAAACTGACTTCAAAGGCAAAGACTAAAGCACCTTCAAAGGCAAAGAGGCAACCTCAAGAGCCATGTGTACAGGCCTCCATGCCCAAAAAACAGATGCTCAAAATGGCGGAAGACTTGATTACCTTGATCAGGGGTTCCCATCCCCCTCCTGATAAGAGGCCTAGGCAAGAGACTGACTATGAATCTTCAGATCAGGTTTCCATTTCTTCTGTTTCGTCTTCTGATCAGGAATATTCTTTTCCCCCTATGAGGATTCTGATGCTGAAGAATCCATACCTTCAGCTTCTCCTCCTGAGGACTACTCTTTTGGGGAAACCTTACATACCATGAAGGAGCATTTTCACTGGGAGAGCCAAGATTTTTCAGAGTCTAAAAAGAGGCTCAGGGATTTCCTGTTACTACCTCAGCACAAGCCACTAGCCATTCCTCCTGTGTTCGATATTGTAGATGATATGTTTTCGGAGTCTAGCCTTACCCCCTGACTCCTTACCTCCAGCTCCTGTTAAGCCTGACAGATATTACAGGGTTCCTGACTCACATAAATTCCTTTTTAAAAACCCTGCTGCAGACCCAGAAACTGTTTCTCAGGGTCCCAAGGGAGTTAAGGCTTCCACTGCAAAAAACCCTACCCCTTCTGACAGGGTTTCTAGGGCACTGGTTAGATGGGGAAAAAAGGTTTACACATCTGCTACCTTGGCTATAAGGGCCTTAAACTGTCAGTATCATATGCACAAATATCAGCAACGATGCACGAGGAAAAGAAATCACATGCAGTTAGCACACTTGCCATTTTTATCAGCAACATGTCTTGACATTGCTTAAACAGAAAATGTTGTTAAACTCTGAATGTGCAGTAAACAAGGAAATGCAGGATATTTTGCATGCAGCTGAACAAGTTGGAAAGCATACTTTGCAATGTGGTTTTGATTCTTTAGAGGCCTCCTGCAGGGCCACAGTTACAGGTTCTGTAATTAGAAGGCATGCTTGGTTAAAGGAACAAAATCTGCCTGATCATGTTAAAGTTAAATTATTAGATGCACCTTTGCAGCATGATTCTTTGTTTAGTGTTAAGGCAGAAGAGGTGTTAAAGAAAATGGAGGACAGGGCTAAATCTATGCAAACGGTCAAAGATTTCTTACAAGTACAGCCACCTAGGTTTAGTAGACACTGGCCAACAAAGAATTGGTCCTTTCCTGTGTCAGACAGACCTCAAAGGGGCAGATCCCAGGTGCAAGGTTCATACAGGTCAACGCAGTGGGGTGCTTCTACCTCCAAAAGTGGAGAAGACAAATCACAACCTTACAGGAAACAGTCCCAATGACTTCCCCCCTGCCAGCACCAAGCACTTATTTACTGACAGCACCCTTAGGGGGAAAATTAGCACTTTTTTCTCAAAATTGGCACATTATAACCCAGGACAAGTGGGTTCTAAATATTGTGTCACAAGGCTAAAAGTTCCATTTCCATACCCTGCCAAAGGCAAACGGCTGGCCAGATCTGCCAAAAAATCAATGGGCAGAGGCACAAAAACAAGTCTCATCCCTCATGGACATGAGGGCCATTCAACAAGTGACAGAGCAAGAGCGGGGACAAGGATTTTACTCAAGACTGTTCTTGGTACCCAGAAAGGACAAGGCCTGGAGGCCAATACTGGACCTATCAATTCTGAATACATTCCTGGATATACCAAAATTCAAAATGTTGACTTTGCAGCAGCTACTGCCCATGCTGGGCAAGAACGATTGGCTTGTAACTTTAGACCTAAAAGAGGCATACCTGCATGTCCCAGTCAGACAAATATGCAGAAGATACCTCAGATTCAAGGCTGGCTCAATGCACTACCAATTCTCTGCACTGCCCTTTGGCTTATCTACTGCGCCCAGGTCTTTACAAAGTGCCTGGCACCAGTAATTCCATTCTGCAGACAAAGAGGAATACAAGTATATCCTTACTTGGACGACTGTCTAATTCAAGCAGAGAACAAGGACATCCTCCAACAGCATCTGGCATTTGTGAAAAAACTTCTAACATGCCTAGGGTACACAGTCAACGAAAATAAATCAAAACGAGTACCCTCTCAAGAGATAATATTCCTGGGTGCAAGCTTAAATACAACTGCCCAGATGGCTTACCTCATGCCAGACAAGCAAAGGCAACTGATTATATACTTCAAAATGTTAGCAACAAAGACCCAGTTATCTGCAAGAAAAATCCTGCAGGCTTTGGGCTTCATGGCATCCTGCATCCTACTAATTACTTATGCAAGACTGCATATGAGGAAACTTCAGTGGTACCTAAAAAGTATTTGGACTCAACATTGCTACAGCCTGGAAACTATAATTACTCTCATTCCCTGCCTGCAACAGGAGTTTCTATGGTGGGCAAAGGCTTGTCAACAAAACAAGTTTCAGCCATTCACATTACCTCCAGCCAGGCAAACACTAACAACGGATGCGTCAGATTATGCCTGGGGGGCCCACATGGCAGGAAGAGGCATTCAGGGAACATGGACCTCAAACCAAATGCATCTACATATCAATCAAAAAGAGATGCTAGCTGTTCAAAATGCCTTGACAGCATTCAAGGATCTACTTCAACCAGGACAACTACTGATAAAAACAGACAACACCACGGTCATGTGATATATAAACAAGCAGGGGGGCACACATTCTTACCCCCTTTGCAGACTAGTCATGACTTTGTGGGACACAGCATTGACTTACCAAGTACATCTGCAGGCACAATTCCTGCCAGGAAGGAAAAATACTCTGGCAGAGGAACTAAGCAGAAACCTCATGGATCCCCACGAGTGGCAGCTGGATCCACAAGTCTTCAGCATGATAACAAGGAAATGGGGATGCCCGGACATAGATCTATTTGCCTCCCCTCACAACTACCAACTAAAGAGATTCTGCACAAGGATTTATCACAGACAAGCATGGAAAGTGGATGCCCTATCCTTCAGCTGGAAAAACCTATCAGTATATGCCTTTCCCCCTCTGCCTCTCCTCCCCAAGATACTCCTAAAGGTCAGACAGGAGAAGCCAAAGATGATACTGATTGCACCAGACTGGCCCCGCCAGCACTGGTACCCAATTTTAAGGAGCTTGTCTCAATGCCCAGCTTGGACCCTACCTCAAGTACCGCATCTACTGTCCCAGCAAAACAATCAGATCCTGCACAGCCAGCTCAAGACTTTAAACCTGGCAGCATGGCGGATAATGTAGTCATACAAAACACACCTCTCAGCAAAGCTGTGATGGATGTCATTTTGGAAGCCAGAAGGCCTAGTGCTAGAAAAATCTTACGCTGGAAAATGGAAAAGATTCTGTGCTTGGAACCAGGCACAAGAAACAGATACAGCTGTGCCAAATATTCCTCAGATTTTACAATACTTAACTGAGATGCTGGACAAAGGCCTATCTTTTTCATCTATTAAAATTCATGCCTCTGCCATTTCGGCTCATTACAATGCAGAGCCACCAATCTTTTCTCATCCCTTATTAAAACAGTACCTCAGAGGAGCCACAAATTTAAGGCCTCCAAAGAGATCACCAATGCCTGCATGGGACCTCAACTATGTCTTGGAAAAACTCACCCTGCCTCCTTTTGATCTAGCTGCTACTGCTGATATAAAGTTTTTATCTTGGAAAACAGCTGTGCTCCTAGCAATAACTTCTGCAAGACGAGTTTCAGAGCTACAGGCACTCATGGCTGTGGAACGTTTATCATTTTTTATCCGGACAGGGTCTCCCTGAGGACAAACCCAACATTATGCCTAAAGTGGTGTCCAGTGTGGCTCTTAACCAAAACATTCATCTGCCAACCTTTTATCCAAACCCACAGAACAAGGGGGAAATAATTCTTCATTCTTTGGACGTACACAGACAGCTTAGATTCTACTTGGACAGAACCAAAGTTTTCAGAAAGACAGAGCAATTACTAGTGGCATATGCTGCAGGATCACAAGGAAAGGCTATCTCAAAGCAGACTATTTCAAAGTGGATAGGCCACTGCATTCGTTTCTGCTATTTATACAATGGCAAGCCAGTGCCTAAGGGCATTAGGCCACATTCCACCAGAGCTGCAGCCACGTCAGCAGCCTTTCTCAGGGGAGTACCAACCAAGGACATTTTAGAGGCAGCTACTTGGAGTTCACTGTACACCTTTACAAAGCACTATCGTCTGCCACTCTACTCCAAATCCAGGGCAGGCTTTGTCACTGCAGTTCTGCAGGGTCTCATAGCCACTCCTAATGCTGTTTAGCTCCAGCCTCCCAACCATAGCTTTGGAATCTACCCAAATGTAATGACTGCAACAGTGAAACACAAAGAACATAGTACAGTTGTGTACACTTACCATAAATGTAGATGTTCGAGTGTATTCACTGTTGCAGTCCAGGTTACCCACCCGCCATCCCTCCTTTTCTTCTGATGGAGCCTATCTTTCCTTCTCTGATTTATACAACCTATGTGGTGTATTTGCTTGTGGATGAAGGTAAAGTTTATATTGCTGCGTGTTACTTTATATATAGATATAAATTTTGATTACCTTTGACATCTGGGGCAAGAAAAACTAAAGAAAATGGCATTGGCTGCTTCTTTTATACCCCTGACAACCTGACGTCAGGGAAGGGGCGATGACAGCTGACGCAGGACCCAAGACTTTGGAATTCAGGCTGACTGAGGGCAATCTTACAGCAGGATTACCCAAATGTAATGACTGCAACAGTGAATACACTCGAACATCTACATTTATGGTAAGTGTACACAACTGTACTTTTACTGCTTCTGACTCAGGATTTAATTCAGGCAGTTGATCCTTCTTGTAAAATAGTTTCTGGTAAAAAAAAAGAGAGATTCCTCTTTTCCTGAAGAGATTCATAATTCTGAATATGAATAGGAAGGTGCAGAGACTATGCAGGTTTTTTTCCCCCTCAGATTTATGATTCAGACTCAGAGGAGAGTTCGGTGTCTGATTCTCCCCATGGGGGTTTCCCTTTTTTTCTCAGGCCCTCAGAAAATATTATGAGTTGTTACAGAATATTTTCCAGAACCCACACTCATTTCTTCTGTTCTGTCTGCTTTAGAGTGTGAGTGTGAGTGGGTTACTGCTTGCATGTTTCCTAATAGTCAGCCAGCTGCCCTTTAAAAGGCAGATAAGATGTATAAAGTTCTTCAGTCTTTTTAAATTAATATTCCCAAACCTGACCCACTGTTATAGCTGTAGTTCATCGCACTGCTGCTAAGCACTTAGTTAATTCCAAACCTGCTGTTTCTGATAAGGATGAGAATATTATTGATTGGTACGGGGAAGAAAGTGCATACTTGTGCAACTTTGATTTTCACAATTTTGAATTGTCAGGCCCATATGTTAAAGTTGGTTCTGAAATTGTGAAAGTATGAGGAATGTTTTATTTTCAGTTTCTTCTTGTTAGGAAAAATCTGCTTTAAATAACGTAGTTTCTTCTGTTGCACAAGTCACCACTCATTATTTATAGTGTTTGTAACACTCTGTTGATACATCTTCCAGAGATATAACCACTGGTACTGTTTTAAGAATCGTTTTAAGGTTTGTATGGCTGCATTCTCAGAACTTCCAAGATGATGTTAAAAATGAGATTTTAAACTCTCCCTTGGAAAGAGATTTAGTGCTTGGCCCCTCTGGTGATCAAAAAATGTAATGAATAATGTTTTCAAATTATCAAAGGCATTTTCTATCTCCTCATCCAATTCTGGCCAAAAAAAAAGTCTCAACAACCTTCATGTATACAGAAGTTTACGAAGACTAAATGGAAAGGGGGTTCCAAAAAGAAGTGTTGAACTTCCCAAAACCAACAACAGTTCAAAAAATCTGAAAGACTATTCAAGAGACCTTATGTCACTCTTCCACCCTGGCCCCTTTTTTCTTCCAGAAACTCTGAATCTCCATTTTTCTCTTTGTCAACAGACTGTTTCAGACAAATTGGTTCTTAAAATAATTTGTCAAGGTTACAGATGGCAGCAGGAGGAAATTCCTCCTTTGCAGGGGGTTATTCCTCATCCTGTAGATGAAACTGTTTTGTTTCTACTTGTTCATCACATGGTGTCCCAAGGAGTGAAAGAACCAGTTCCCCCTTCCCAGGTGGAGAAGGGCACTTCACAACCATTTAACTCTTCTTTTGGTTTCAAGTTGTCTGATAACAATAGACTTTAAAGATGCTTATCACATCCCTGTTCGTCTAGACTTCAGGCATTTCTTAAGGTTTTGTGTGTCTGGATCATATTATCTGTTCTCTGTCTTACCCTTTGGACTACCCGCTGCACCAAGAGTGTTCTAAAAGTTGCTAATTCCACTTGTAGCTTGTTGCAGGCTACAGGGTATCCACATTTTTACATATTTAGATGACTTGCTTATCTTTAGACCCGTGGTGGTGGTGCTGCGGTAGCGTTGTCGCCTCACAGTAAGACACTGTCTGGTTCGATTCTCAGCTAGAGCGTCTTCTGCGTGGAGACATGCGTGAATGGGCGTACCTTCGTTGAAGGTTGTGCATCAGGGCTGATAACTCGGCACGTAAAAATCAACTACCAGTCATTAGCGGACCGGAGTTCCGCTGTGGCGACCCCTAACTGGGAAAAGCCGAAAGACGCAACAAAAGATGACTTGCTTATCTTTGCAGAGTCTTTTGAGTCTTTTTTCAGTGTCAGGAAACTTTCTCTTTGGTGAGAGGTCTCTTAGAGAGGCTGGAATTCCAAAAGAACATTCAGAAGTCTTTCTTGACTCCCTCACACAGGATTGCATTCCTGGGATGTCAGCTAGACACCTCAGTTCAAAGAGATTTTCTTCCACAGGAAAAAAAAATAGATCTTTAGTTAGATCTAATTCTAAGGTTCTCCACTCAGACTTTGGTCACTATGAGGAAATACGTCAGCATTTTTGGACTCATGGCATCAGTAATTCTCATGGTACCACTAGCAGGACTCCCTCCAAGTCTTTTGGTTTTCTAATACCATGACGGGAATGGACCCCATTCCTAAGTAAAAGTGTGATTAAAGTTAATGAAATTGGTATTGTTTCGCTCTTTGATGTTAGCCAGAAGTGGTCTTCGCAGCACCTGCAGTGTGCCCAGTAATGACTCTTTCTGCATTTCACATGGATTTACATGTGTCTGTAACATATCCAAGTATAATTAATTTTTATAAAACCCATTGCTCTTACCACTATTGGAACTGTCTTGAGTATCCTTCTTCCACAATGCCCTTATTTCTGCCTACAAATTCTGATATTTTATGACTTTCTGTCTCATAGGTTGGTACTAGGCTATTGGCCCTAGGGCCTATACAAGCCTAGCCATAACAATTCCCTGCATATTTCTTCTCTGGACCCCTGTCTAGCGGGTGGCTGACATGATCCTATCTCCCATGCAATTGTCAAGGTTCCTTTTGAAGAGGGCCAATGAGGCGCTCTGTTTGACATGTATGGGCAGTCTATTCCAGAGTATGGGGAGTCTCTGGGTCAGGAACCTATCCATCCAGCATATTTTATTCATTGTGATGACAAGGTTTAGATCCCTGGAGCGTGTGGCTCTGAGGGATTGGGATTTCTTTAAGTGGAGCATGTCCAAAAGCTCAGGGTTTGCCATGGCCTTGTATGTTAAGCAGAGATCGCCTCTGAGTAGACAATATGCCACAGAGGAGTTTTTTTTAGATGGTCAGCATAGGGCATCTGCTTTAAGCCTGTGATTTTTTTACTGAGGTATTTCTGCGGCCTTTCCAGCTGTTGCAGATGTCTTGTGAGGTACATACCAAATGAGGCGTTGTATTGTATAATGGGTCTAATGAGGGATGAGTACAGTGGGACAATGACCTCCTTTTTTCTGGATGAAAAGCCCTTAGTGATGAGGTGTGCCACATAGAAGGACTTCCTGACTGTTGTGGCGATGTGGTTATCGAAAGTGAGACCACTCTCCACCTGTGTCCCTAAGTCTATCATCACACTTTCATTGTTTAGTTTACTGCCACCTATGTGGTAATTCATGGGTACATGTTTTTTTCCAAAGGGGATAACTATACATTTCTTGGCATTAAGCTTGAGCCCATGGCTCTGGCACCAGGCATCTGTTTCTTTAAGGCCCTTTTGTAGAATATCAACATCATTTGGGGATTCAATAATGGCTGCCAGTTTGCAATCATCTGCAAACTTTGTTAGCCAGAGTCCCTTAGTGTTGGTCTGTACTTCAGAGAAGTATATGCCAAACAAGAGTGGTCCCAGGACTGAACCCTGAGGTACTCCACTTGTCACTTGTCTGGAGCTGGATTTGGAGTCGGATACTTTTACAGTCTGGGTTCTGTCAGTAAGCCAGTTGGCAACCCATCGAGTGACGTAGGGATTTATGCCCAGCTTAGTAAGTTTATCTATGATTCCAGAGTGGGGGATGGTGTAGATGGCCTTGGTGAGGTCCAGATAGGCTGTGTGGACTGCCTTACCCTTGTCCACAGCTCTGGAGACTGATTCGAAGAAGTCAGTCAGATTCAGGAGACAAGATCGGCCCTTCACAAACCCAAACTGGGTGGGGTCCAGTGTTTGAAGCTTGCCAATGTCTTTGTTTATAAGTTCCATGATAATGCGTTCCATGCCCTTGCAGATCAGGCTTGTCAGACTGATGGGACGGTAGTTCCTGGGATCCAAGGTGGATCCCCCCTTGTGGAGTGGGATAACTGTAGCTGTGCGCCACTCAGTGGGCACGAAGCCCGAGGTGAGGCTATGATTAAACATGGCACTTAGGTGAGGTGCCAGTTCATTTTGTAGTTCATGCAGTACACAGCCTGGGATGTCATCTGGTCCCATGGATGCTGTATTCTTAGCTTTGGAGAGTGCAGTTTCTACCTGTGTAGCCGTGATTACCGGAATTTGGCAATCTTTTGGTATTGAGATGGACCCTTTAGGGGGTGAGAGGGGGTGAAGTTGTCACTAAATCGATCTGCCAGGATATTGGCAATATCCTTCGGATCAGTATATTTAATGCCATTCTGTTGTAGCTCAGAGCAGATCTGAGCATTGCGATTTAGATTCTTGACATATCTATAGAATGCCTTGTGGTTGTCTTTGGAATCTTTGGCAATTTTATTTTCGTAACTAGCTTTTGAGGATTTTATGAGGGATCTCAGCTTCTTACTGAGGCTGGTGACGGAGTTTTTTTGCATCCTGGGATTTTCCTCTTTTCTGCAACAGTTTCTTCCTTCTATTGTATAGTCTGTTTATAGCAGGGGACCACCAGATTGGCTTCCTTTTTTTGGGGAAGAGCATCTTGGTTCTATTTGGGATGGTGCGATTCATGCACGAGTGGATGTGCTTGTACAGTGCCTTAGTGTAGGATTCTGCAGTCGAACTTTCAGATCCAATCTGCATCGGTGTCGTGATGTTTGTCACTTCTAACTTCAGTAGCATGAATTTGGCTTTGGAGAAGTTTTTTTAAGGAGGTTTCCTTACTGGGGGGTGGGGGTGGGGGTGGGATCTGGATGTCAAGGGTGATTTGCTTATGGTCAAACCTGACCAATGAGAGGGTGACCACTGGTGTGGAGCATCTATGTCCCATGTTGGTAATGACCAGGTCTAGGATATTGGAGTCCCTGGTGGGACAATGGATTAGTTGATCCAGGGCATCAGAATTTATGAATTCCAAGAACCGTTGGGAAAAGGAGTTGGCACCCCAGTAGTTTTCCCAGTTAATGGCAGGGTTGAAATCACTCAGTATTAGGGGGTTTGGTTGTATCTTAATATTTTCCAGTATGTTTAGAAAGGTGGAGTGAGAATCTTGGGGCATGGTGGGGGATCTGTAGCAAGCTACAATTTGGATTGCAGTCTTACCTAGTGTTAGCTGCACCTAGAGAATTTCAGATGCATTGTGTTGGGCAACTAGCCTAGAGGTGTGAATATCCTTGGTGAATATGGACACTCCTCCACCTTTAGTGTTTTGGTCTTGGTTTTGTAGCCAAAAAGTGTGGTAAGAGTTGTAGCCTGGTATTGCAGGGGTGCTCTCTGGAGCCTTGAACCAGGTCTCATTTACTGCACAGATATCGATGTTCTCCATTTTTAGGAGTGCCTCGAGAGAGTGCAGAGGTTCAGACTTCTAGCATTGAGTAGCATTACCTTCAGATTTTGCATGCTTGTATCTGTTACAGTGGTGGTTTTATCCTTTGAACCTTGCCTAAAAAGGCATTATAGGGGTGGCAAGAGCTTTAGCCAGTAACCTGAATCCCAGGGGTGACAGGTGCAGACCATCTCTGCCAGCATCGTGGTTTGTCAATCATGTCTTCCCAGGCAGACAGATACTGGATTCCCTTTGAATGACACCAGAAGCTTAGCCAATCGTTGAAGTCAATCATTTTGTCCTTATACTGTGGTATCATTCTGGGTGAAGGCAGGATGCTACTCAGGGCTAGGGTCATACCTGCCTGGGCCACATGATCCAAGATCTCTTCCATGTCTCTTTTCATGTAGTCCAGGGAGGTACGTCTCAAGTCATTCACTCCAGCATGGACAATGATAGAGTTGTATTTGTACCTGTTGTGGAGTGACTTGAGTGCATGTGTTATGTGGCGGATCCTAGCACCCAAAAGGCAGCTGACTGTAATTTTCCCCTTGTTTAGCTTGGTGAGTGGGACATCAGTGTACCTGACTGTAGAGTCACCTATGACTAAAGTGGTGGGTACATTGTCTTGCCTTAGGGGCTGTTGTTGGGTGGCACACTGGTGTTGTGAGCTGTGTGTCACTTTGGTTGTGACTGGTGTTTGTTTGCGTTTCAGCTTCGGAGGTTCTTGTTTCTTGGGCAGGTTAATGTTAAGGGCCTCCACATATGTGGGTTTAGTGTTGCTATGTGTGGGTGTTGATGGTGTGGGTTTTGAAGGGCTATGAGTTGCTTGAGGTGTAGTGCAGGTGTTAACCTTCTCCTCTTGACTGTCTAGCACAATCTTGGCCGGGGAGAGCTTTGATTCCAGTTTGGCTATGTAAGTGCATCTTTCGCAGGTTGTCGTGTTGGGTGGTAGGAGGAGAGGATTGTCTGTGTACATGAGTCAGTTGCCGCATTGCCCCAGTATGCCCAGATTCACCAAGTGGACAGGAGAAATCACCAGAAGCTGACCCTTGGACATCTGTTTAGGTATTTTTTTTGTAAAGTTTAAGAGCTGTTTTCCCTTACCTTTGCAAGGTACTTTGCAATTATAGGCTATTTAGTGCCTACGATTAATTTCTCCTTATTGACAAGGAGAGCCTCGCTATACGCAAGACACTCTAGTCACTAGGTTTAGCAATTTCTGTGATTAATGCTACTTTTGTCTTATTTTCATGGGTTGCTATGTCTGGTTTTCACGCGTCTATTCTTTAAACTGTTGGTAATGAGTGATCCCATGTGATATAAACTTCATCATTTTCTATAATGCTATATGGCTCGTGTTTCTAGTGTTTCTCAGCTACTTCAATGATATAATGCTTGCACTATACCTAGTTCAACAGTCTTGCCACATTATTATGCCTTTCAATATATAGTCCTTCTGCCATTGGTTTGTCACAACCAGCAACAAGATGTGCGACTGTTTCCAGTTCTGTTTTACAAAACTTACATTTGTCTGTTTCTCTCACATGTTCAATGGACTTTGTAAACCAGTGTGTACATAGTTGACTATCTTGAGCCACCAATATTAACTTTTTGTCTTTTGGTTTAAATTCACCTTTCCTTAACCATTCTTGTGTTTGATCCTAAGCAACATGAGGTTTTTCAAAGAGTTTTCTATACTTGCAACTATATTTGTGCATTTTCCACATTTCTTGCCTTCTGATCTGATAATACACCTTATATCCTTTCTTTTGTTTTTGCACATTCATTTGCTGCCTTATTTTTACCTACTTCTGGTTTAATTCCCATTCCTGCTTGACACCGATATTCTCCTGCTAAACTAAGTAGGGAAGTCATCTTAGACTTATTCTCCTCACGTTTTAAAACTTTCGCTACATTTGAATCTTGTGAAGTCAGCAGATATGTATGCAGTCCTATTATTGCAGGTCTATACATGTCATTTTCGAGGGGACCCATACCTCCTTCAGAGTGGGGAATATGTAGTCTTGGTATACATTGATTTTTGTAAATCATTTGATAAGCATGAAGCACCCATCTTGTTTTCCTGTCCAACTGATCCAACACTTTTTGAGGTCAGTCAGTCACTCCCAAACTGTAAGTTAGGACAGGAAGAGGAAATTGGTTTATAACTTGGACTTTGATGTCAACGCTGTTTTCAATATTAATTTTAGTCTTCTAAAATATTCTTTACAAATTTTATTTACATTTATGGATGTTTTATTGTTGATCCTTCATCAGTTCCCAAATATTTATACACTCCTCGTTGCTCAAGATCTTTTATATTACATTCCTTTCCCAAACTGATGTTTTATTGGTTTTGCAGGTTTCTTGCTTTAAAGGTTGCTTTTGCACATTTATCAAGAACAAATGACATTCTTATATCATCTGAAAAAGTTTTGACTACTTGCAGTTGTGCATGAGGAACTGTACAGTTTTAAATCAGCCACAGAAAGAAGATGAGAAGTCTTTACACTTTGTTGTTTTCTGGAAGCCCAATTGTAGACATAATGTAATCTGTTAAGTAGACAGTTTAATAGATTAAGGGAAAACAAAAGAGCAGCAGTAACAAAGAGTCACCCTGGAATATCCCCTTTTGAATTTTTATCCCTGGAATAATAATTTGTCCTTTGTCATGGCTTAACTCCAAAGTGGTGTGTCACTGTTTCATGGTCGACGTAATG
This sequence comes from Protopterus annectens, assembly GCF_019279795.1. Taxonomy (NCBI): domain Eukaryota; kingdom Metazoa; phylum Chordata; order Ceratodontiformes; family Protopteridae; genus Protopterus; species Protopterus annectens. Next base: position 1,278,744,316 of record NC_056725.1, on the reverse strand, counting down.
TAATCAATTAGTGTAGGGTGTATTTTATACATTTTTAAGCACTTGTTTATCCGTGAATGTGGGATACCGTCAGATGCTTTTTAGTAGTCTATCCATGCCATACTTAGATTCTTCCCCTTTCTACAGTTCTCCATTATGACTTTATTTAACCCACAAGTGATCCTTTGTTCCATATGACTTTTCTTGTATTGCCTTGATTGAGTTTTTTTCTAAATGACTATAAACTCTGTCGACATCAATTCCAGTGTATAGTTTATATGTCGTTATAAGGCAAGTTAATTGGTCTGTAGTTTTAAGATAACCTACAGGTTCACTCTTAAGCAGGAATATTGTTTTTCCTGTTGTTAACTAGGTAGGTGTCTGTTTGGGGTGTGCATATAAATAGTTCTTTAGCCAGAAGTTAGGTACTGCATCTGACCGTAGGGTTTTCCAGTTAGGATCTTTTCTTAACTTTGTTTCAATCTCTCTGGCTGTTACTTCATCCTGTTTCATATCCTGTACCTTTAAACTTCTTATTCTTTATTTTACTTCTTTAATCCATTTAGCATCTTTATTGTGTTCCACAGGATCTTCATAGATACTTCTCCAAAATGTGTTTATTTCTTTTTGGTGGTGTTTCATTTGCTTTTGCCTTGTTTCCCAATTCTCTATAAAACTTTTTTTGGGTCATCAATAAATTGCTTATTGTGTACTTTTCCTTTATATTTATCTTAGGTTCATAGGTTGGTACTAGGGCCTATACAAGCCTAGCCATAACAATTCCCTGGATATTTCTTCCCACAATATTTACTTCTCTGGACCCCTGTCTAGCAGGGCGACTGACATGATCCCTGGGGTGAATTTCCTATCTCCCATCCAATCATCAAGGTTCCTTTTGAAGAGGGCCAATGAGGCGCTCTGCTTGACATGTATGGGCAGTCTATTCCCAGAGTCTGGGGAGTCTCTGTGTCAGGAACCTATCCCTCCAGCATGTTTTGTTGATTGTGATGACAAGGTTTAGATCCCTGGAGCATGTGGCTCTGAGGGATTGGAATTTCTTTAAGTGGAGCATGTCCAACAGCTCAGGGTTTGACATGGACTTGTATGTTAAGCAGAGATCGCCTCTGAGTAGACGATATGCCACAGATTATAGCTGGAGTTTTTTTAGACGGTCAGCATATGGCATCTGCTTTAGGCCTGTGATTCTTTTTGTGAGGTATTTCTGTGACCTTCCCAGCTGTTGCAGATGTCTTGTGAGGTACATACCAAATGGGGCATTATACTCTATAATGGGTCTAATGAAGGATGAGCACAGTGGGACAATGACCTCCTTTTTTCTGGATGAAAAGCCCTTAGTGATGAGGTGTGCCACCTAGAAAGATTTCCTGACTGTTGTGGCGATGTGGTTATCGAAAGTAAGACCACTGTCCACCTGTGTCCCTAAGTCTCTCACATCTTCTACGTTTTTCTGACTGTGCTGGTATTTTTAGGTTATTTGCAATAGTGCACGATAGAGACTGATCTGTTCTGATACTGCACATTGCGTTTATCACGTCTTTCTGACTATCTTTGTTGATCTGTTCCCTCTTCTATACTTTCCTAACAGTGACACTTCTTGTCTTAATTGCTTTATAGTCTTCTCTATTCCATGTTTCCATGATGATATTTGATTTCTCCCCTTCCTTTCCCTTACTGCATTGTGTTTTTGTGGTAAGACTTTATCTGTTATTAATTTAGCTGCACAGTAATATATCCTATTTCTTCTGTTATATCGCATGAATTTCTATGAATAGTCCTAATTAATGTGTTCATTTGTTTTATCAGACTTTTAACATTGTTTGGGTTTTATTGACTTTCTGTAATCAATTTCTTTCATTGATCTTAATATATCTGAACAAATACCACGGCCGGACTGCAGAGAAACGTTTTAAAATACTTTAATTAAACGCTTGAAAATGAAAATAACGTTTTTCGTCCTGTTTGCATACAGGACTTCTTCAGAAAGCTCACACAGTTGAAAATTTTCAAAGTGTAGGATTTATACAATGTTTCTAAAAAGCGCACAAAATTTTTTATTAACGCTTATCTTCTTAAAGAGATATATGTACATACATACTGACAAAAATTATGATGAAACATTATACCATACAAGCCAAAGAACTGGGAGAAAATATCGAACATATAGATGGCACTATAAGACAACATAATGATTTTAGTCGATACAAATATGACTATTTAAGGTGTTTTCAAAGTATTGAAAAACACATTGAGAAGATGAGGTATACAAAAATTAAAAAATTGGACAGGGATAGGATGCAATATAATGAAGGTAGAGCATATCCTCCACCTCCAACATCACAGACAAGATTGAGGCCTATGGTAAATCAGACCAATTTCAACAATCAGGAGATAAATACTAGGCACAACATTCCATTGGCTAGCAATCAAGATCAATCTTCTGACTTTTGCCAACAACAAACAAATAATGACCAATCGGCTAATGACCAAGTAAGACGAAGTGAAAGACTAAAGGAACGGAACAATCCAGAAGCAGGGCCTTCAAGCAATATAGCTAAATCGAACAATAATCAGGGTTTTCAGAAACCCAATCAGAAGAAACAATGGAACAAGAGGAAGAACCAAAACAACAGGAGATGACCAAAGAATCAAACCAATACTTGGTCCCCATATTGGTAAAAAATCGAAAAGGGGATTTCACTATATATAACTATTCTTCTTTTCAGGTCTCAAATCATATGGCAGAAACCCTATCAAAGGGTCTAACCTTTGTCCCATCATCTAAGATGGATTTAGCTAAAACAATTTGTGATTTGAAACTGTTTGTTAGAAAATTAAATTTGAAAATGTTATTGGGAAATCAAGTACCACAAAATTCTGGGTTTAGAGTACCTAGTGTTTATAATCCTCCCTTACAAAATGCTCTTTTTATTTTTGAGAAGGTTTGTGAATTGGATTTAAGGAGGTTTGGCAAGGGTAAGCTTAATGGTATTAATAACTTAGTCCGGGAAGAAAGGGAAGACCTTGAAGCTTTAATGTCCGCCAATATCAGGATCATGAATCCTGATAAGGGTGGAGGCCTGGTCTTCATGGATTTACCGGATTATGAAAGTCGCATCATGAACATATTGGAAAGCGATGCGTATGTAAAAGCATCGCTTAATGAATACAATAAAGCGAACCAGTTCATAAAAGGATTTCTCAATGAATTGTTCATAGAGGCTAGAATAAACTTGCACACTTTTAATTATCTAACAATTTTGGTCCCACGAACACCATACATATTTGGAGTGCCTAAATACATAAGAGTCTTCATAATCCACCATTTAGACCTATAGTCGATGGTAGAAATTCGTCAACTTATGCATGTGCAAAACTTGTAGATTCAATTTTGAAGAAATATGTAATACAAGAATCATGGATTCTAAAGGATTCTTGGGCCTTTTTAGCCAGTTTGAACAATTTTTCTTATTCACAACAGTATAATTTCATAACAATGGACATAAAGGACTTATACACTTGTATCCCCCAACAAACAGTTATTGAATGGGTAATCTCTAGAATGGATAAACTGAATGCACCCCAGGCAGAGATAACCCTGGTTCAGGAGTTGTTGGATATAATTTTGTCTTACAACTTCATACTATTCAACAAACAATACTATAAACAGAGAGAAGGAGTGGCAATGGGTTCACCATGTGGCTCTAGTTATGCCAACATGGTGTTGGCACATTGGGAGACCACATATATTTTTATAAATAGATTGTTCAAAGATATTGTTAAATTTTATGGTAGATTTATTGACGACATTTTTATGATTATAGAAGGGTCGTCAAGTGAAACAACAGAATTGATTCATATGATGAATAATACAACTGAATTTTTAGAATTGTCCCATTCGTCCAATGATAATGTTATGGTCTTTCTGGATGTTGAGGTATCAAAAAATAATGTTGATGGGCGTTATGAAGCTGTATTATATAGGAAGCCAACATATCCAAATAAATTTTTACATTTCTCTAGTGCCCACCCATTCCACCAAAAACGTTCAGTTTTAAAAGGCCAGTTAGTAAGGGCTGCAAGAATGATATCCATTGATGAGAATTTTCAAAAAAAATGCATGGTCTTAAAGGAAATGTTTCTCAATAGAGCTTATCCTATCCAATTGATAGACGATCTAATCCAAGAAATAACATTAAAAAGAAAGAATGGCATTTATGAACCAATACTTAATACTAAGGTAGATTCCTTCAATAAAGAAGTTGAGATAAGTGAGTTGGATGTTGATCAGGTTGCAAACGCACCCTTTCAAACTGAATTCAACTCAGCATGTATTATGAGTTTTTCATCCAACTATTTGGATATAAAAGAAATCATCTTTAAAAATTGGTCCTTATTAAAAGATGAAATGGATCTAAGTACCATTTTCAATTTCATACCTAAGGTGATTTGGAGAAAGGGTATTAGTTATAAGGAAATGTTTCAAAGAAAAAGAAAATGTATTAATAGAAATATAGGTATGAAACAATGTGGTTGCTGTCCCTATTGTTATATAATAGATGAAGGTATCAACATAGTCATCAATTCCTACACGATTCGGTTAAAGGGCAGCTTCAATTGCAATACCAGAGGAGTAGTTTATGTTGCAAAGTGCCAAGCATGTCCCTCCTTCTATATAGGTAAAACAGATAGAAGATTAAGGGACAGAATATCTGAACACCTAAGAAGCATAACACATAAAAGGGAGGACAATGCTTTGGCAATACATATTATAATGCATCCACAACATAAATTCAAATTTAAGATAATTCAGCAAATCCAACAAGATGATAGAGGAGGGCCATCAACCCTATTATTGGAGAAAATGGAATTGATTTGGCAACTTAGATTGAATGCCTTTGTGAACCCAGGTTTAAATGATAAATGTTCAATAATGTGTCTGTTGAGGTTGAAAAGTTTAGAAAGATAGGTCATAACACATAAAGAGCTTTTTAATAACAATAAAATATAATTTTTCATATAATAATAATAATTTTTTACATAATTTTTTTACATAAATATTTTATAAAATTTATGGAATTATTGAATCACTAATTCATTAAATTATGGATATTAATATCAATATCAATATTAAATTTATTAAATTTATGTATTTTTATTTAATTTATTAACACATATATAAATATAAAGTTTTCATTTTAATGTATTATTAAACATTGAATGTTAGATATTTGATGAATTGTCAATACAGAATCTTTAAGTATTTCATAAGGTTCATCGAAATGCAAGTTAAGATTGTGCACATACAAATATTTAAAGGCACAATCAGCGTATTTTTATCGCACATCATAATTATTATATAACATTCACAATTTTGTAATTTAATAACTTACATTTCACATTTCATAAAATATAGAATATACATTTTTATATATTATAAAGATCAAATATGTATTTATAATTACAATTTATTTTATTTCTTATATATTTATTTATATTTATATTTACATATTTTATGTTTTATATTTTATATTGTGCATAAGGTGAGGTGGAGGTCGCGCTTGTGTGGGTGTGTGCTTGTGTGAGTGTGTGTGTGTGAGTGTGTGTGTGGGTGTGTGAGTGTGTGTGTATATGTGTATACATAACATAAAACACATGTTGTATGTGTACATATAACACATATATAAATTTTAACAGATCCATTACATTTTTCGACATGCATAATACATACAGATCTACACATGCATTTGCACATAAATTTATTTAAATATTCAATTTTTCGTGTATTTTACACCCTCAAAATATTGGAAATATTAAATCATAGGCATCTGAAGGTTGGTTATGTTGTAATTTTTCCCTATCTAGAAAGAATAAATATATATATGTATATATATATATATATATATATATATATATATATATATATATATATATAAAGGGATTTGTAAAGTTGTCAGCGTAAAATGAAGTTGTCCAGTCTCTCTCTCTTTTTGTCAGTATGTATGTACATATATCTCTTTAAGAAGATAAGCGTTAATAAAAAATTTTGCACGCTTTTTAGAAACATTGTATAAATACTACACTTTGAAAATTTTCAACTGTGTGAGCTTTCTGAAGAAGTCCTGTATGCAAACAGGACGAAAAACGTTATTTTCATTTTCAAGCGTTTAATTAAAGTATTTTAAAATGTTTCTCTGCAGTCCGGCCGTGGTATTTGTTTTTTCATCTGTTTGGAGACAATATCGTTTTTGAATCTTAATATATCTGTCCATCTGTCTTAAATCAAGCAACTCTTCTCTTAGATCATTTTCTTTTAAACTTTTCCTATGGGCATTTGACAGAAAGTTTCAAAGCATCTTCCTGTGCCACATTACATTCTCTTTAGTTTCATCCTGTGTCATCCGTTGCTCTTTCATATGGGAACTTCCTGGCCTATCACTCCACAATATTGATTACATCAGAGTTGCCACAGTTTCCTGTTCCTTCCCTTAATGTGCAATTCCAACTGAACTTTTGTACTTGTTTCCTACTGAAGGCTCCAAAGTATCTTCATATGGTAACTGATCAGATGCTTCCAGCTCCACTGGTTTCTCCTTAAGTTTGGGATCCATTGCTCTATCCTGCTGTGATGCTATTAGAGTTAGATTTTCTACACTAAATCTTTCACTTCGCAGGTAATCCATAACCTCAGTTTCTATTTCTTTTAGTTCTCCATTACTAATCCTCTTTTCCTCTTTGTTTTCTTACTTTTTGTATTGTAAAATTTTCCAGGCAAGGTCAAGGCCACTCTTTCCGGGCCTTGGCTTCATCTACGGCTTTTTGAAAACAGTTGGATTCTAAAAGTATTCTAGAAACTGCTACTTGGTCCTGTGTGTATACTTATACAAAGCACTATAAGCTTGATTCCTTCTCAAGGTCCAGGTCAAGCTTTGCTAGGTCCATTCTCCAAGGCTCCTAAACTCTTCTCCTTCCATCTCCCAGATATACATAGCTAGAATAAAGTACCCACATAGCTAAGGCTACTGCATCAGTGATCAGTATAATGAACGCTGTACAGTTGTGTAAGTTGAACTTACCATAACAATAGATGTTTGAATGATCACTGCCACAGTAGCCACTCCCTCCCTCCATCCCACTTGTTTGGTGTGTTTTTATACCAGGGTGTGGCCATTTGTTATTTTGTTGTTCCTAGCATTGTCCTTTCAGGGCTCAGCCTCCCCATCTCTGCTGGCAGGAAAGCTCTGAAGGGCTTTTTTGCCCATACTTATCTTTTAGTCAGCTCAGCTTGAGCTGCTTTACAGTTTGGGCACGTGGAAAGCACCAGATGTTTTGGAAGCTGGCAAACTGCTGTACTATCTTTAAGATGTAACCCATATAGCTAAGGCTACTGCAGTAGTCATCATTTGAACATGTACTATTATGGTAAGTTCATTTTGCACAACTGTACTTTTCTGACAAAGAAAGCAAGAGCCTAAAGGACCTGAGCTACAAAGAAAGGCTGGAGGCCTTGTTCATCTTTTCGGTGTCCTACTGACAGACTTGTTCCTTGCTTTCTGGGCCATTAGGGATCCAGCAGTCCAAGACCTCTTATTTCTCCACAAATCAGTCTATCCATTGGGGACAAGAACCAGAGATATGAACCTATTAAAGAAGATAAACAAATTGTGATATAGAGAGAATTTTATTATTAAACAACTATTCCTTACCTGGAACAAACTTCCTCTACAGATCAAGCAATAAAACACACTGCCCTCTTTTAAGGAGGAATTAGGCAATTCATTCCCACTATGACTAACATATCACTTTTTGAAAAGGCAGTAAAGTCTAAGGGTGGGTACTGGCAAACTGTAAACGGCCACATTGTCCAGTTACTTTTGTACATTCTATTATTCCGAGAAGTACATCATTGCACTACAAGGGATTAATGAATATGTAATCTGAAATATTTTACTTGAGTTGCTTCAGTTGTGATGTTTCAAGTGGACCACCTGCAGACTACCATTGCCACCCAACCCCTGCACCTGCATTCAGACGTAACAGAGTGGGCATGCTATCAACTGTTACTCCATTAACCTGGCATGTCATTTTTTTTCAGTAATTGGTTTTTCGATAGCAAATCAGGGGAGAACTGTGAACCCCACAATGATAGTGACAGCTGTTTCATTAAACTGGTACACAAGAGAAGAAATAAAATACAAGTGTACACCGTTTCTTGTTTACTTTTCTTTTGGGACTACCTTGCTACTGTTTGTACTGAATGCACTGCGAAAACAATGTACAAAGTAAATCATATCTTATACCTTGCTAGTTTATTTTCTCACATTGTAATACTGTTGTCATTAACTATGCCAACTACTAGTCCATTAAGTGTGCATACAAGAAAAAAATACAAGTACAAGCACATCTATTGCCTTGCTAACTTATTTTCTTTTGGGACGACTTTACTAATATGGTGCTTAATGTACATTAATACAAGTAGAAGCACATTGTATGCTTTATTTTTTTGCAGTTTTTTGAACTCTTGCAGTTAAGTATGCATAAGGGAGGCTGCCCATCCTTTAATTAATTAATTTTGCCATTTACCATGAAAAGGTTCCAAAAATAAAAAGAAAGTCGAAGGTTCATACTATCATATTGTAGTACCTTATAGAATGTGCACAGAAGGGGTGAAGATAAATTATCGTTTTTTTTGTACACATTTGTTGAGTAGTGTATGAGACTTTAATAATGTATTTCAAATGAAATAGGATGTGAAGAGATGAAGTTAAATGATCTTTTTAATTTTGCTTGAGTACTGTATGGGATGTAGTTATACATTGAACTGAAGGGTAACATTATCTGTTTTTCTTCAGCACAAGCCTACAATGCTTCATTTGTGGCATGCATTTACATACACACCAATCATGAGGACTGTAAATATGACACCATGGACTACAATATTTCATATAGAGTAAGCATGCCCACCCGTATGAATGCCTTGGTGTGGAGCATTACAAGTAAATAGCGCCTTAAATTTCATCTTTTTTTATGACAGTGAAAGAGAAAGCAACTTGATGCTAAGGAAGCAAAATGCATTTGCTTGCATGCATGATACTGTTACTAATTAGGTTGAGGTAGACTGTTGTACATAAGATAGGAGAGTATCTTTTAGATTTTAAAACAATGGATCATTGAAAAGTCAGTATTAAAACGGATGGTCAGCTTGCGCTGTCTTTTCAAAAGACTTATGAGCCTATGAATAAGTCTGCAGCAAGAGACTTCTGCCATTCGTTTTCTGTGGGTAGCTTCTCTGCTGTTGTTCAATCCTTTCCTCATCCAAACCTTTCTCCCATTTGCTCCAAGAGTTCTTGGAACTTTTCAGTTCCACATTCTGTTATCCTGCAAGTGAAATGTTTTCTCATGTTATTTTTCAGTTTGCCCTCTTCTACTTCTCATTAATGATGTCTTCTATCCATTCTATTCAAGGCTGTTGTGCCCAATAGTTTTGTGTACCAGTGGTATGCCTCTCTCTTTTCAAACATTGCATTTCAGATACAGTTAGTCTGCTCTTGAACTGTGAAATTTACATTCTTCTTATAAAAAATGCTGCCCTTTATGCATTTGTGCAGAATGTCATCAGTTTGGTATCTTTTACTCTGTAAAACCTTTGGAAATGAGCAGGTCACCTCAGGTGCTGTTTGAAGTGTTAACATCCCTTGAATTTGTTCTACTGCAGGCACCATTTGCACTTTATTTACATCCACTACAAACCTTTTGTATTGTTTATATTATAGTGTGTCCCTTCCTCAAAGAGATTGTGACCCCCAAATATATTTATACTTGCTCCGTTCTGTCCTATGTCACGAATGTAAGTATGTACGAGTTATTAGTAGATTGTATTGAAAAGCTAATAATGCTACTGGGATTGGTGTCTTGTGGCCTTGTATTTCACAGCTGGCCTAATGTAAAGCTTCATGGTGTTAAGACCTATGTCTTCTGCCTCTTAGTTGTTCACCTTGATAATGAGTATGTTTTTATGAGTCCCTGTTCACAATGTCAGAATTGAACTCGTTTGACAGCAGAAGCTGTTTTTTTATTTGCTTTGCTTTTTTAACCTGTTTGAACTGTTTTTGCCTTTCTTTGGTTCAAGTTTTAAAAGCTTTGTTTCCTGCATTTTCAAGTTAAGCTCACCTAATTAACTTCTGAATAGAACAGTCTCTAATCTCACTTGAAAATATTTATTTCACTATTCATGTTCCAGTGAACCTCTCTTTTCAACTGTATCAGTTTTTGACTCAAGACTCTTTAACTACAGTAAATCTCAGTAAAGTGGAAGTCATGGATTCAGAGATTTGCTCTGTCTCTTGCTTACAAGTGGATTTCCCAAAAAATAAATAAATAAATAAATAAATAACAGGAAAGCTACGGTGCAGTGTTTCTTTGTGTCACCTTCAACCAGAAGCAGGAAGGTAGGGCCATGAGTTCTGTCTTGAAAAATACATATGTCCTTCCATATTCCTGTTGCAGTATTCTTTACAATAGGACTCCCCTGTCTAGGATAGTCCAATGTCCGTCCAGTATACCAAAGCTTTTAGGTTGTAATGGGTACATTGTATGTCAAACGTATGCTCCCCACGCATGGTGTAGGGCATAAAGGTGACATCTGGACGTACCATCCTCAGAACTTTTTTGCCACCAGTCCGAACTCCATTTTTGATCATCGATCTGAACATGCATACATCTGCTGCTTATCAAGCCGCTTTCAGATAAGTGCCCCATTGGGGTTTTTGTTATCTTATCTCTTTTTTGACTTTGGTTGGTTGTTGGTTTCATGTCATCCAGAAAGGGGAAATGCCAGTGTGGGAGACAGAGTCCCATAAATGTCGTCACAAGCAGCGTTTATTTTACTTAGGTGTTCCCACAACCAAATGTGCCATTTGCCAGGCCTTTGTCTCTAAGACATTATGTAGTCGGCTCTCCTTCTTAGCTATTTATTTAGAAAACCAATGTCTTAAGCTGTTAACTAAAGACACCATAGAAGGATCTTCCCTGCCCGAGGGTCAACCATCTGTGAAGAAGGCTAAGAAAGTGTGGTCTGATTCATTTGCAGTGCCACCTCTGCCAGATGTCTCTCTTGAGGCTAGTGAAAACCCGGAGGACCACCTTATTCCTGTGTTGGGATTCCTGTGCCAACAACTGCTTCGGAGGCTGGCAAGGATCTGGCTTCATGCATGCCCATGGGAGTCTTGCAGATGTCCACTTTATATGTACAGAGGGAACCCTGACTGATAATTTCTGAAGGGCCTAGGGGTATTCCTCAGATTTTGCTGTGGGAAGAGTTATTGACTGCACTAATTGAATGTCATCAGGGGGTCAGAGCCTCCTAAAATCTATAACGCTGACTTCCCTTTAAAAAAAGAAGCAAAAAAAAAAGCATATTTCTCCTGCTCCTAAAGATCCTCAGACTGAATGGCACAACTTTACTCAAGGTCTATTCAATGCCTTTATAGCTTTCTCAGGGGGTTGTTTTCTGGCTCCTCCTTGGTCTTCTACATCTCTTAAGAGGCCTAGGGAGCAAGATTCCTCTGAAGATGATAAGAATTCTGATGAGGAATCCCTATGTTAGTTTTCCCAGATTTCTTCTCCCTTAGATTATGGCTCTGAGGAAGAGGAGTCTGTTAGTCCTGACTCTCCTTTTGAGGAGATTTCTTTTGGTGATGTAGTTTCCCGAATGATGGAATTTTTTTCAATGGGATTGTGCTCAGGCGTCTGTTGTTCAGAAGAAGTACTATGAGCTTCTGCAAATGCAGTCTTCTAGGTCGTCTGCTGTCCCTTCTGTTTTGTTCTTGCAGCTGTATGGGATGCCTTTTCCACTGTTTCTCAGGCTTCTGGCTCCTTGCCCCCTGCTCCCAAAAAAACTGATAGGTTTTATAAGATGCCCGAAGACTGCAAGTTTCTTTATAAGTGTCCCTCTGCTGACCCTTCTGTGGTATTGGTTGCATCTGACAAGCCTTCAAAACTGTTGCCTTCTACAAAGTTGCTTCCTTCTGACAGGGACAGAAGAACTATGGAAAGGTTGGGTGAGAAAGTATATACTTCTACTACCCTGGCATTTAGAGCTGTGAACTATCAGAACCATGTGGCCAGATATGTTTTGGCTGTTCTCTCTAACCAGTCAGGTTATCTCAGACCTTCCTGGCTCTGAGGGGAAGACTTCTGCTATTTCTTTATTAGGGACATCTTCTCAGGTTGCTCCTTCTCTTCACTGTTGCAATATTCACTCCCTTCCTCCACCCCCTGATCTTTTTTCCTTCTGGATGTACTTGTTACTTGATAGCATCCTTAGGCTATTGTTTTTACTGGGTCTTTTTCCATTCTGTGGATGGTACTGCCAGATGTTTATGCCGTACGCCATGCGTGAGGAACATACATGTGACGTACAGCATACCCGTTACAATCTAAAGGCTTTGGTATACCAGCTGGATGTTGGGCTGCCCTAGTCAGGGGATCCCTATTGTAATCAGTACTGCAACAGTGAACAGAAGGACATCTACTGTTATGGTAAGATTTTTATACAACTGTACTTTTACACACATCTAATCTGTGTAAGGCATTTATTTTTCACTGGAAGTTAAGGGGTCCATGACAAAGTGGATGCTTATGTAACTTAGACTGAGAGTTTATCAACTTTATGATTCTTTGGTACAAGAATTTTGTAAAGTCAGAAATGAGAGGCAAGATGTTAAGGGAAGCTGACTGTGTTCTTTGTGTAGGTCATTTTTGCAGTCTTAACATTAGGATCTCTGCTGCAGGCAGAGTCTTATGTCTGACCTGACTTTGAGAGTTGAGCGCCCTTGCGTAAGTTGACGTCACCTTACTCATACATCTTCTTGTTCTTGGTATGTATATGGCATCAGCATCTATCATCTTTAGTTCTTTCTTGTTACTGTGAAGAAATCGAGAGCGTGTGTCACAGGCTGGCATCAGTCCAGGTCTGTGAATAAAGTCTGCATCTTGTAATTGCCATTGGGGAACCTCTTCTATCCATCTTTTTGCAAAGTTGTATTGTATTTTTCCTTTTAGAGTATGTGCTTAGACAGATATCTTGTGAGTACAAACCATAAATGGAGGCAGAGACATAGCTAGGGTATCCTGTGCACACGTCTCCAGGGACCATGATCTTCACAGGTATGTACTAAGCTAACGACCACTAGGTACAAATTACACTTCATGAAAAAACCACCAAGCTCAATTATTAAAAAATTTTATATTTTTTCTTTAAATTATCAAACATTAATTTAAAAACAAAGCATTAAACTCTAAAATTTTTAGCATTATACTAAAATAACCTAGCTAATTAAAAAAAAAAAATATAGAGTCAAAAAAAATAGCCAGAACAAAATAAAATGTTCTTCTAATCTGGAAAATCTTCCTTCCATTAAATATCCCCATATGTTCCCTAATTTGACCAGAATAATACTTAGGGGGTTATGAACAATATATAATATATAATATACCACAACCCATATAACACCACCAATATAAGATTACAATGTCATTGTGGCAGCCCTTATATTTTACCCCCCCTGAATTCACTGACAACTTCCAACACCTACCACAATTTACAATTTGAACATTTGAACACATCCTCTGATCCAATTATATAAGTATTATATTCTTGGATCTTTCTTTTTCTTCGCTTTTAACATTTTCTTCTTTCATAAAGACTTCATAAAAAAAACAAACTTCTTAGATTACAAACATCAAGATTCACTCACTAAAAAACAAGAAAAAAAGAAACTTTTTTCAATAAAAGGTAAGGAAAAAGGAGAAAATTTAGTAACATAAAATATAAAAAAATCCTCTATTCTCTCTTCCTATCCTAAGTATTAGTCTTTCTATTATTCTACCATCCCTACCATTCTTCACATTTGAGTACCATTCACATTATCCTAAAATAATATATAAAGTACCCTCTATATACCCTCTAACTACCAATTTTAACTACCAATCTGTTCCAATAGAACATAGAACACTTTCAGAGTGATGTTGTTCAGAGGTATTCACCATAGGGAAGTGATTCAATTAAATGCATGGGGTGAGCACTTGTAGCATAAAGGAAATTGTTGGTTGCAGTATCTTTCTAATTTCCTAAAAACCTAACAGCTAAACTTGTTGAAATATAGTAAGATAGTAAGATAACCAAAAACTGAATACATTACATTCACTTCATAATTATTCAAATTCCATTTACCATATTAAAATGCAAAAAAAAACTCATCAAATTTCCTAACATCACCAGAACACACAAAAATTAAATCATCTATGTACCTATAATAGAGTACCACATTTTTCATCAATTGTTCGATTTGGTTTTTTTCTTACAAGTTACACTTCAATTAGGTTAGTAGGAACTCTGCTTCACATGGATGGGGAGCCTGCTTCAGAGAAGGGGTAGTCTTTTGGATACGTACCTGTCTGTCCAGCAGGTCCTATTTATATCACAGGAAAGGTTTAAGTCTTTAAAATGAGTAATTCTGGTGCTGTTGTTTTGCAGATATGCAGGAGGTCCGTCACGGTGGGGTCCATCAATGCATTCTATGCCAAGCATAGCTCTCCCCTCAATAGCCTGTAGAAGACAAAATACAGAGATAGGGCTTTGAAGTGGTCTGCATAGGACATGTTACTTATGCACTGTATTATTTTAGTGAGGAAATTCTGTGTACATTCCAGTTGTTGGATGTGCCTGGTTAGGTACATTCCAAAGGGGGCATTGCATTCAATTTTAGGTCTAAAGAATGCTGAATGCAATGGAATAATGACCTCCTTGGACATGGATACCATACCATTGTTTATAAGTTGCACAGCAAAGAACGATTTCCAAGCTACTGTAGACACATTATGATTAAAGGCTAGATTACTATATATGTATGTCCCCAGCTCCTTGACTACTGGGTCAACTCCTAGGGGTGTGATGCCAATTCCAGGGTTGCATGACTTCCCGAAGGGTACTTTTATGAATTTCTTGGTATTTGGTTTTAGTCCATAGCTCATTAGCATTTAATGCATTTTCCGAGAAGGTCTCCCTGCAGTGCATAATATCGTAGGCTACATTCTCAGTCGTATTCTGTAAATAACCCCTATTACTAAGTGATTGTTTCATAACATTAAGATGTCCTTCTATTCATCTGTTGCAGTATTCTTTACATGAAGGAGTTTGCCGCTATAGGTGACCCGACATTGGCCAATATATACGATAGTCTTTCACTACTTGTAGGGTGCGTGGTACATTGCACGTAGGCTGCTATCATACATCAGAGCAAACCAAAAATAAGAGAACAGCTTACAGTGGCACCAAATGAATCCTTTATTGTAGAAGTGCCCTACGCACAAAAACAGGAACAGACCAGTTTCGGCTTCACCTTTACATAGCCTTCATCAGTGTTAATGTCTGGTAAATAAGTCATACTTTATACACATAATTTAAAGGACATGTGACCAATTAAAGATGCTCATTAAGCCTTGGTTGAAAGAGACCTCCCAGTTTGACAATCCATTTTTTTCTCCATGCTATTTAATAATTCATGCCAACCTAATTTATTGCTTCTGGGTCTCATTACTTTATCTATAATAGTAACATTAAATATAGCATTTTTATGTATCATTGTATGTTTATAAAGGGCGTTGGTTTCTTTATGGTGTTTAATGTCGCTAAGATGTTCAGAAATTCTAAATTTAAGGGGTCTAGAGGTTTGTCCTATGTACAGTGCTGAATGGTTGCACCTAGCTAAGTAAACCACCCAATCAGTAAAACAATTAGAGAAAAATGGAATGTCATAAACTTGAGGGGTATTTTGACTGCTGAAGCTTTTGGTTTTTAAAATTCTAGGACAGTGAACACAGTGACCACAAGGGTGACAACCAATTAAGGGGTCTCCTGACAAAGTGACTTGGGTATGTTTCTTATTATGGAGTTGACCGTGTTTATAATGATTGAAAAAGGCAGCAAGATTTTTACCTTTCTTAAAGGAGAAGTAGCATCTGTCGCTCAAATTTCACAAAGTCTAGTGTCAGATGTCAAAATACTCCAATGGTGTTGCACAATATCCATTAGTACATTGGTGTTGCGTCTGTGTGTAGTGACTAGTCTAAGGGGCCCCCCTCCCCTGTTACATTTGGCTTTATAAAGAAGATTTTCACTCTCCATATTATTTACATTATGTTTCGTCTGTAAAACATGGCCCATTTTGTAGCCTCTGTCCCTAAATCTGAGAACTAAATCATCTCTGAAGTGTTCATAAGTGTTTCCATTGGAACAAATACATTTCATCCTGATAAATTGGGATTTAGGGATGTTCTTACAGATGTGGGGAGGATGAAAGCTGGTGGCATGGAGAAACGAATTGTATTCGGGGAATTTCCAGTGAACTTCAGTGGTCAACGTGTGGTCAGATGCTCTGGACACCAACACATCCAAAAAAATGATTTTATTTTTATCATTGTTGACCGTGAACTCAATTCCCCATTTGTTTTCGTTTAAATATGCAATGAATTCCAATAGGTAATCCACATCCGCTCTCCACACCAACCAGCAATCATCCAGGTATCTCTTCCAGATGTCCATTTCACCTATATATAAGTTATGGGAGCTAGCATAGATGATCTGTTCCTCAATATATGCCATTAATAGATTGGCATATATTGAGGCAAAGGATGCTCCCATAGCTGTACCCTTAATCTGTAAGAAATATTTGTCCCGATAGAAAAATATGTTCTTCGTGAGCACATGTTCAGTAAGGCAGAGGAGCAATGTATTGAAACCTGGTTTGTACATTTCTGCTTTGTTTAACCAATAGTCTAAGGCTTCTAACCCTGCCCAGTGTGGAATGTTTGTATATATCTAGCGTACACATCAGCCATTCTGGTTCTAGTTGTTCTTCTGAAATGATCTGAAGAAATTCAGTAGCGTCTCTAATGTGTGCTCTGACACATTTAAGAAGTGGTTGCAGGTATTTGGTAAGAAAGAGGGACAGAGGTTCTGTAAGTGAGTTCCTGCTGGAGACAATAGGTCTACCTGGGGGATTGTGTAAATTTTTATGTATCTTTGGCAGAAAATATATATATTGTGGACATGGATTTACAACGGTCAAATGTGATTTGGTGGTGTTGCTAATAATGCCTTCCTCAACTGCTAAGGATAGGAAATCATCAATTTGTTGCTTAAGGAAGGGGCTAGGATATATACTGAGATGTGTGTAGTAACGTGCATCAGAAAGTTGTCTGTTGGCTTCCTTTTCGTACTGATTCCAGCCTTGTACAACTACAGCCCCTCCCTTGTCTGCCCTTATGATGACCAACTCATGGTTATTGGCTAACCTGACAATGTTATCCATAGAAGTTTTAGGAATGTTGTTAGCCATGGGTCTGTAGTTCCTAAATTGGAAATGTAGATCCTTAATTATAGCATTTTGAAATAGGAACACATTATGATTCATAGGGGCATAAACAAAGACTTGATATTTAAATTCATCAGTGATCTTTGAGGTTGTTTGGTCCTGAAAAAATAATTTGAGTTTTAAATTCCTGCAAAAAGATAATATGTCGTTAACAAAGTTTTCTTCAGGAACAAATAAAAATAGAGATAAATGATAATCCTTTATTTAAGATTTCCATATCTGAGGCAGTGAGGGAATGTGTAGAGATATTAGTTACATTCACATTTGTTCCTTGTGTACAAACATTTGGAGCAAAGTCTCCATATTGTTTACTTCCACGTTGTTTACTGCCCCCCCTCCTCCTAGGTGTAAATCCTGCAAGACAGTAGAGTTCCTCCTTTTCATTGCTGGAGAGCCTGTGGCACCCACTGTATCTGTCTCTAAACCTGAAGATGATTCATCACCTAAGGTATCTATACTATGTGTGGATCCCTTTTTTAAAATGGATTTAGTAAGTTTCCTTTTAGAAGGATTCCTGCTGAATTGTGTAAATCAAACATGTTTATCCCTACCAATATTAAAAGGGTCCCCCTTGTCGTAGTCCGCTAGGTCCCTCAGGAACTTCTTATTCTTCCTTTCCTTGAGTTGGGTTTCTAGAGTAATCAGCTCCTTGCCAAGGTTCTTAAGACTGGTGTTGTATATAGGTTGCCCTTCATATTTTTTGGCCACATCACATAACTGAGTGATGGATTCTATCTCCTTATCAACAATCCTGTTATGGTGCTCAGCTAGTATTTCAACAAATTTAAGAGACGCCTGCTGTTGTACTTCAACCCATTGTTTCAATAAGATATCATCGGGGTTACTAACTAATGGTTGCGTGCATATGCGTAAACCTTTGGTGTTATTCCCTTAGTCAGATAAGCCCAAAAAAGCTTGTAGTGCCATACATTATTGCGTAATTGATGCATATGTTTGTTCATATTCAGAAAAATATTTTCACAACTCAACATCAGGACCAACATCAGTGCCATCCACCATCAATTCAGCCGTCCCAAGCCCAAAGACAGTTAGATCATCCCTATCAGAGGCAAGACCCTTTAATAAATTATTCAGTTCCATGGTGTGTAAATCCAAAAATAATAAAATAATGAGAATAAGACCCTAGCTGCATCCTTGCTTGGAGCCTCCTCACAAGTAACCCGCCACTCCATCAAATGCAGCTGTGATGCTGCAGAGACTTCTGCCAGGGCAGCTTCCTCTGGTTCTGTCTTAAGGAGATTTCCCTGGCAAAGATTATAGCCATTACCAGAGGACATTAAATCTAAACGTATGGATACCATTTTGAACAACTTTGCATTGTTAGGCCCTGCAGCTGCTAACTTAATTAAATCTCTGCAGAAAAGGGTAAGGAGTTGCAGGAACTGAAACACATAATGTTAAGTTGTCTATCTCGCCTTCATTCTTGCTGGATGGGTTCGGAGCCGACCGCCACTCTAAAGCTCGAGAGTTGGTTCCACCGGCTCGAGGCTCTATATCCCACAATGCTAGGCGATAGTTACCTCAGATCTCGTTTGCCGCTACAGCTTGAGGTTGGTTTTCTACCGGTTCCTGGTGAGTTTTAGCTTTTCTATAAAAGTTACTCTTTTTACCCCTTTTTAGTTTAATTAATCTTAAAATTAGTGTAGTTCATTGAACTCTATCCCGAACCTAATTTTTGTTTCTTCTTAAAAGAACTTTTAGTTCTTCCCTTGGGCCTTAGGCCTTTCCTTCCCTAGGGAGTGTTTGTGTAGTGTACTACTGTTTTATTGTACCTTATTTTAGTATTTTTTTCTAAAAGTTTGTAATTTTGACAGGGTATAACTGGTGTGTTTGAGTGTGTGTTTGTGTTCACCAGTTAGGCTATGTCTAAAAGCAAAGGTCTCGATTCAAGAAGTGTGATGCGTGCTGTCAGAAAATGTCTCTGACAGTCTTGTGTCTGTGTCTGGGGCCTTTGCACCTGCAGGACTCCTGTGCTGTCTGCCATGGCTTCAGCCCCAGGGTCCTGCAGGAAAGAAAAAACAAGCTTATATTGAGAGGCTTGTTGAAGCCTGGGGATTCCTGTCTGTCTCAACAGGGAAGCCCTCCAAGGCATCGAGGTCTTCGGCTCCGGCTTCTGAGCCGAGACCTCAGGTTGTTCAACCTTTGCCTTTATCGGCTCCGGCTGGAGCCGATAAGACTCAGTCCACAGTTTCTGTGGCTTCGGCGGGCCGAGGTTATCGTGTCGGCTCCGACAAGATCCTCGGAGCCGACAACCAGAAAGAGGTCTAGGTCACCTTCTCTTGGCTCCGTTCATTCGGCTCCAGGATCTCCCCTGCTGTCTGAAGCCAAAGGTCTCATTCCTCTAGGTCATCGAGGCTGTCCGATCATGACCTTCAGAGGGTGGTGAGTCGACTACTCAAGTCTGAGGCACTAGCCCAGATGCTTCAGAGCCCGACTCATCAGTCGGTGCCTGCCCGGTCCATCAACTCTTTCCTCCTTCGACTCTCTTGAGTTCGGAGCCGGGTCGTCGGAACCGAGACTGTGGTCACCTCGGAGCCGAGACAATTGTCTTCGGCTCCGTCGTCGGCTCCGTTTTCTTCCATGGAGGAATCTCGGCGCCGGACTTCCCTCGTCGGCTCCGAGGTGAGTGGCATCGGACCCTTGTCCGACCCCTCTCCCTCTCGGTGCAGTGAGTTCGGCTCCGACATCGGCCTCGAGCCATCACTGTCGGTGCCGAGGGGGTCCTTAGCTCCTCGGGCGGGGACCTCTGGCTCTGCCTGGCGGGGGTGCTTCGAGGTCATGCGGAGTGTGTTAGAGCCTGGCTCTACTCCACAGTCGGCTCCGTCAGCCCCTCCCTCTATGGTGCCTCAGGGTAAGTCGACTCACTCCCTCATCCCGGTCCGCAGAGAGCCAACTCCTCAGGAGCTCCCTTTCGGGATTTCATCCTCTTCCGAGGCCTCTCCTGATTTGGCAGAAGAGCCCCCTCGGAAGAGGAAGTGCAAGAGGAAGCACATTGACTCACCTGAGTCTATCACGTCGGACACAGATCTGGATGATTCTGAGGGTTCCCCCCGTTCCCCTTCTGAAGATGTCTCATTTGCAGACATTCTGGAGATCCTTAAACAGAGGGGAAATTGGCCAGCCCTCAACCCTTCGGAGGCAGATCTGTGTATCTTGAGGCGTTTGGCTCTCGTCCTTCCACCTCCTGGGTGTCCCCTTGACCCCCTCATGCAGGTGGTTGCTAAAAGGCATGGGCGGCTCCTGATTCAGTGGACCCCACTCCCAGGAGACCCTCCAAATTCATCACAGCTCCATCAGACAAGAATTTTTATCAAAAGGAGTCTCTGTGGATGCTATGGTGGTAGCTGCCGCCACAAAGAAGGAACTGGCTGATCCTTCAGTGCCTATCCATCCACCTAACAAAGAATCTAGGTCCATGGATAGTGCGGGGAGGCGGATGTTCTCCTCAGCGACATTTACTATCGTTAAGCTGAATTACCTGTGCCATTTCACTCGTCTTCAAAGGGACTTGATCAAAGAAGCGAGTGAAATGCTGAAGGACCCTACAGCTACGGGTTTCCAAGAGAAAATGAACACGCAGCTAGCTATCCTTAATTCTATTTCCAACTCCTCCATGCGCCTCCTTTCTTATGCGGCCGATGGAGCGAGCAGAGCCGCAGGGACAGGGGTAGCCTTACGTAGGCACGCCTGGATGCGGCTATGCAATTTTGGAACCTTTCAAGACGTCTTTCACGAACTCCCCTTTTGATGGATCATCTCTGTTTGGTCCACAAGTGAAAGAAACCCTGACTAGGTGCGAGTCTGATGGCAAGACCCTTTCTGCCGTCGGAGTCCGTTTTCTACTCCTTCTAGGCCTTACCCCAAAGGCCAGAAGGGAAAGATGTGGTTCCGTAAACAATCTCAAGGGACTACAGAGTCGGTTCCCGCCAGAGGCAGAGGGGGAACAACAATGGTAGACGCCCTAGAGGCAGAGGGGTCCGCAGAACCAGGGCAATCGGCGTCCTCCGATAAGCCCTTTCAGCATCCCTGAGGTGTTGCCCGACTGCCCATCTTCGGAGGCAGTCGGGAAGATTGTCACTGTACCCAGAAGCCTGGCTATCCTTGACACAAGACAAATGGGTACAGTCCATCATTTCGAAGGTTATTCTATTCCCTTTCTTCGTTTCCAAATCAGTCAAAAATCCCTTCCAGATGTTCCACCGGGATATAGCAGCTTTGGAAATTTCAAAACTGCTTGCAAAAGAGCTATTCAGCCAGTGCCAGCAGACCAACTAGGATCCGGAATCTACTCAAGGTTCTTTTTAATTCCAAAGAAAACAGGGGACTGGAGACCAATTTTGGATCTCAGTATCTTGAACAGATCGGTCAAGAAAACAAGATTTCGGATGGTCACGCTGCAATCCATTCTTCCCCTATTGGGAAAAGGAAACTGGATGTGCTCTATAGACCTTCAGGGACTATCATATAAAAATGAACAGACGCTCCAGAAGATTTCTCCGCTTCAGGCTGGGAACCAGTCATTTTCAATTCAGGGCCCTGCCCTTTGGTCTCACCACTGCCCCCGGTGTTTACCAAATGCATGGCAGTGGTAGCTTCTCACCTGAGTCGAGAAGGATGCCAGGTGTTTCCATATTTGGACGACTGGCTCCTCACAGCTCCCACCAAGCATCTCCTTCTGATGGCCAGAGATTACACTTTAGCGTCTGTCAAAAACTGGGTATCTCAATAAATTGCGAAAAGTCTGTGTTGGTACTATTACCTACATAAAATTTGGATACCGTAAACATGTCTGCAACACTAACGAACCAAAGGATATCAGACATTCAAAATTGGTATCACTACTTCTCAACAACAACAGAGCCAAAGCCAGGTTAGTTCTAAAGGTGTTGGGAATCATGGCATGGCCATACCTCTCCTTCCATTGGCCAGATACCACATGCGGATCCTTAAGTGGATGCTTTTTTCACAATGGCTATTCCAGGAACATACAATGTCTTACACCATTATGATCACGCAAGCATGCAAAAGCATCTCATGTGGTGGATGTCTTCCCCCCAGCTCCTGTTGGGGAGACCATTTGTTCCACCTCCTCCGGTTGCGACTCTGACAACGGATGCCTCCCTGATCGGGTGGGGGCATTATCAGGGCAGGACAGTCCAGGGCACATGGCAACCATGCCACTTGCACATAAATGTTCTGGAGATGAGAGCAGTGCTTTTAGCGTTGCAAGCCCTTCAAGACTCTCTTCCCTTGGGAGCGATTGCAATCCAGACAGACAATATGTCTGTAGTGTGGTACATCAACAAACAAGGCGGAACCAGATCATACCCCTGTGAAGCACTCAGACTGTGGCAATGGGCGATTTCTTCTCAGCGTTTTCTGATAGCAACGCACATCCCGGAAGTCCAATCACATTGCGGACAAGTTGAGCAGGGCTATTCTCATGCCTCAGTGGTCCCTGAAAGACTCTGTAGTGAGAGAGATTTTTCTCAAGTGGGGTCAGCATCTTTTGCTACTCCCCAAAACAGCAAGTGCAGAGAATACTTCACTCTATTCCCTTTACAAGGCGAACCCAGCAGGGCCAGCTACGCTTAGTCCAAGTTTGGCCCGGGGACTTCTGTATGCATTTCCTCCTTTCCCACTGATCTCTCAAGTAATACAGAAAGCTATCTCTCAGAAGGCCTCATTGATCCTCATTGCTCCTTACTGGCCTCGGCAAGTGTGGTTCCCCTTTCTGCATCAATTTCTTTGGAATCTGGACCTAGTTCCAGATCTTTTGATCCATCAGTCGGGTCAGTTTCATCGCTCCCTCCTCTCTGAACCTCACTGCTTGGTTCCTCCACTGCCAACCGTAGCCAGGCTTCCTCAATTATCTCACTCTGTTAGAGATATTTTGATAGCTTCCCATAAATCTTCCACTCGAAAGATTTATTTGAGTAAGTGGAAACGCTTTTCATATTGGGCACAAGGAAAGGACATAGATCCTTTCACCGCTTCCATCCAACTAGTCCTTGATTTTCTTGCTGAACTCTTCCAGGCAGGTTCATCTCCTTCTACTCTTAAGGTTCAATTGGCAGCTATTTCTAATTTCCATGTGGGTATTTCTGAATCTGCCCTAATGTCCCACAAACTCTGCAAAGCCTTTTTGAAAGGAGTTTTTCTTCTCAGACCTCCTGTAAGAAATCCTCCTTCTCCTTGGGACCTAAATTTAGTTCTTGCTTCTTTGATTCTTTCCCCTTTCGAACCTGCAGCTTCATGTTCCTTAAAGTTATTATCATGGAAAACTCTCTTTCTGGTGGCTATCACATCAGCTAGAAGAATTTCAGAACTTCAAGCTCTCAGTTGTCGTTCTCCTTACCTTGTGTTCCATAAGGACAGAGTTTCCCGAACTAACCCGTCCTTTTTGCCTAAGGTGGTTTCAGCATCAAATCTAAACCAATGCATTGACCTCCCTGTCTTTTTCCCGGAGTATTCAAATAGATCTGAACAAAAATTACACTGTCTGGATGTTCATCGTCAATTAAGGTACTACTTGGACAGGACGAAACAATTCAGAAAATCTGATCAGCTGTTTGTCTCCTAGAAAGCAGAAAGGGACTTCCAGTTTCAAAGGTATCTTTATCCAGATGGCTAACATCTCTGATTACCCTTGTTTATGAGATTAGACACCAAAAACTGCCTAATAAGCCTAAAGCCCATTCCACCAGAGCTTTGGCTACTTCTCTAGCCTTCCAAGACAGACTGCCTATCGACACCATTTGTGCAGCGGCTACTTGGGCTACTCCTCACACTTTTGTTTCCCATTATAAGTTGGATTTAGCTTCTAGGCATAGAGCTAATTTTGGTTCCACTGTTCTCAGGAGTCTGTTCCGTTAGGCCACCGGGACAAGGTGCTGGGACGGTCCCATCCAGCAAGAATGAAGGCGAGATAGACAACTTAACATATAGAAGTTATGTTCTTACCATAACGTTCCATGTTAGTTGTCTTCTTCTCGCCTTCTTCTCCCACCCTCCTTCCCCTGGCCTGGACAGACCTAGAGGAGTTGTGATCGTGACCTCTCTTTCTACCACCTCTTTCTTAGCTATATGCTATTATGCATATTTCTTGTTTCAGGATGTAGGTCACCCTTCTTCTTCCTGTTGTTAGAGGTGGATTCTGTTTTTTACAGTTATACTGTTTCTGTTATAAGCTGGGGTTAGCTTACAAACGAGATCTGAGGTAACTATCGCCTAGCATTGTGGGATATAAGGGGAGCCTTGGAACCAACTCTCGAGCTTTAGACCATCCAGCAAGAAGAAGGCGAGAAGAAGACAACTAACATGGAACGTTATGGTAAGAACATAACTTCTATTTTGTTTCCCCAATGCCTAAATTTCAATGAAATTACCCTGCAAAAACTGCCTTTGTATGTAGACACTCCCACCCACCTACACGTAGAACAAAATGGGTGGTAGGAGGTCTTAGAAACCCAGGGCTTCCACTGCAACTCCGACTCAGAAGCAGCCCTTTCCTGAGAATTCTGATTTCCTCTGACTGCTGAAACCACCTCACCCACATTCCTCTTTCCCAGCACCTCTCTCTGTCTCTTTCAGTCTGGAAAGCATAACTCAAGACTCCAGGGTTCTCTCTCTCATTCAGAAATGATACTTTCTGGTATGGGATTCTTACCTTCCTTCAGGAGCATCCCTCAACCACCTAGGGGTTACTGTATAGAGAGTGGACCCCTGTGGGAGTTCTAGAAGGTAGAGAATATAGCAGTTGGTTGTGCCTAGAGCCTACCATCTGGCGCTTCTAGCCATAGCCCATGATATTCCCTTTGCAGGACATATGGGCATAAAATGGAGATGTACTGTGCAGAATTTCTATTGGCTTGGAATTTCCAGAGATGTAACAGGGTACTGCAGGACCTGTGAGCAGTGCCAAAAGGTAGGCAAGGCAGGAGACAAGGTGAGACCTCCTTTGATGCCTTTGCCTGTAATTGAGGAGCCATTTCAGAGGGTAGCTATGGATATTGTGGGGCCCCTGAGTACCACAAGTTCCACAGGGAAAAAGTATAGCCTAGTGGTAGTGGATTATGCTACACTATACCCTGAGGCAGTGGCTCTGTCCTCCATTGAGGCAGAAAAGGTGGCAATTGCTTTGTTAGAGATTTTCAGCAGGGTAGGTTTCCCAAAAGAAATACTGACTGATAGAGGTCCCAATTTCATGTCAGATCTGCTGGCTTGTCTGTGGAAGTACTGTGGGGTGAAGCACTTGAAGATCACCCCCTACCATCCCCAGACTAATGGTCTTGTTGAGAGGTTAAACTCTACAATCAAGCCATGCTACAGGCATTTTCACACCAGTTTAAGAGGGAGTGGGACAAATATTTGCCCCATCTGTTTGCTTACAGAGAGGTTCCTCAGGAATCCACAGGTTTTTTCAACCTTTGAGTTGCTGTATGGGCATAAGGTGAGGGGAACTGTAGATTTAATATGTGATGAGTGGGAGGGTGTATGTGAATCCCACGAGGAGTCTGTTGTGGCATATGTCCCAGGAGAACCTGGCAGAAGCCCAACAACAGAAAAAAGTCTGGTATGACAGGAATGCTCAAGCTAGAGAGTTTGCTGTAGGCAGCAGGTGATGGTTCTCATTCCTGTTTGACACAACAAGCTGCAAGCAGCCTCTGTGGGACCCTACAAGATGGTATGACTTGGAACTGCTAAGCTGGAGCACAAATTGTACCATGTTAACATGATGAAACCTTACCATGATAGGGAGGCCCTTGTGCTGAGTATTTGCAGTGGATTATAAGAGGAATCTGAGGAAGATCTGGTGACTGATCTCCTCAGTGAGGCTCAGACTGACACCTTAGTGGAAGGGGTAGCAATGCCCCATCTCCTACCCAGGTTTCAGAAATCTGAGCAGTGTTGCAGGAGTTAGGGGACATGTTCACTGGGAAACCTGGGTGCACCCACATGGTGCAGCACCAGGTGGATGCAGGACCCCAAAGGCCTATTAGGCAGGCCCCTTATAGGGTGCCTGATAGTCAAACAGACTCTGAGGGAGGAGATACAGGAGATCTTGAAACTAGGGGGTAATTCAAGAGTCCAGCAGTCCCTGGGCTTCCCCAGTGGTGCTGGTGCCAAAGAAGGATGGCAGTACCAGGTTCTGTGTGGACTACAGGAAATTAAATAGTCACACAGAGTCAGATGCTTAACCCATGCCTAGGACAGATCAGGCCCTAGAGCAGCTGGGTGGGGCTAACTATTTTACCACCATTGATCTTACCAATGGTTATTGGCTGGTGGCATTGACTCCCAGTGCTTGAGAGAGGTCAGCCTTTGTGACTCATTTTGGCTTGTATGAGTTCACAAAAATGCCCTTTGGGATGTAAAATGCCTCAGCAACTTTCCAGAGGCTGGTAGATCATATCCTAACAGGAGCAGGAGGGTTTGCCCTTGTGTACCTAGATGATATTGCCATCTACAGCCATTGCTGGCAAGAGCACCTTCAGCATGTCAGGGAGGTGCTGGGCAGACTACAGAGGGCAGGGTTAACCATTAAGCCAAGCAAATGTCAGGTGGGTATGGCAGAGATCTCCTACATGGGACACAAAGTGGGGAGTGGTAAGATCAGGCCAGAATCTGTCAAAGTGGAAGCCATTCATGCATGGCCTGCACCTATTACCAAAAAGCATGTGAGGGCATTCATAGGGACAGCAGGGTACTGCATAAAGTTTGTCCCCAGTTATAGTACCATAGCTGCTCCCCTCACAGACCTGACAAGGAAAAACAGACCAGATAAGGTAGTGTGGACCCCAGCATGTGAGCAGGCATTCCAGAAGCTTAAAGAAGCTTTCAGAGGACCCCTGTGTTAGCCAGTCCTGATTACAGCAAAGAATTTGTTGTGCAGGTGGATGCTTCGAACCATGGAGTGGGGGCTGTACTTAGCCAGATTTCTTCAGAGGGAGAAGAGCACCCAGTGGTTTATCTCAGTTGTAGGCTTCAACCCAAGGAGGAATGCTATGCAGCTGTTGAAAAGGAATGTCTAGCCATAGTGTGGGCACTGCAGAAATGTCAGCCTTATCTATATAGAAGAAAATTCACAATAGTTACAGATCACCATCCCCTAACATGGTTACACCAAGCCAGCCAGGGTTAGCAACGCCAATGCAGATTGGCTGTCAAGACAGGGAATGAGGTAAGGTGTTTTCAGATAGACCTAACCCTCTCAAGCAACGTTTCTCAAGGGTCACTTGAAAAACTAGCTTGAGTTCCCTGGGGAGGGGGATGTGTGAAAATATGTGAAGACTGCCAACCTAACCAGATAGAATTTTGTAGATAATTCTATGTCATTGTAAATATGAATATAATCCACAGGCTTGTCCTCCTAAATGTAAGAAAACTGTGTTAAATGTTGAACTTCAAAAATGTAACTACAGTGCACTCTGCTGGAAAAAAGCTTATAAGACAAGCATTGTTTGACTGTTTGATCTCAAAGCTCGGAGATAAATGTCTGGACTGAGGAATTCCTTCTATTGTTTTGAGACCAGTGTTGATTGCTAGATATTACATATATAATGTCTTTTATTGCTGTAGTTTCCTGGCCAGGTGCAAGATCAAAGAAATATTAAAACTCTGAGTTTCTGTTAGCCTGGGAACCAGAGAAGAATGATGTAATCTAAAATGAGTCAGCAGTGATATATTATGTTTAAGACTTTCTCAGAGAGAAAGAGAATGAGAGCATTTTGGATTTTGTCTGAACCTGACAACATCACCAGTATTCTGCCTTTGCTCTATATGCAAGTTTATTTAGAACTGTGATTGCTCTTAGAGTCAGATAGGAATTTAGTCAGATTTAGTGAAGCTGTTTTCTATATTTATGTCTAGACTATTCTACAGTATTATTTTAAGCATTTTCCTGTGATTTCTGAACTCTTGACTAACACTGTGTCGAATTGAGAAGATTTGTCTTGTGTTTTTATTATTTATTATTAAATATTTTTAAACCTTTCAACTGTGGTTGTTTTGTGTAGAGATAATTTAAGCTCTAGAGTACTTGCATGTATTTGGTGATA
The DNA here is from genome assembly GCF_019279795.1 of Protopterus annectens. NCBI lineage: Eukaryota > Metazoa > Chordata > Ceratodontiformes > Protopteridae > Protopterus > Protopterus annectens. Next base: position 1,278,715,803 of record NC_056725.1, on the reverse strand, counting down.
CTGTGCAAAGCCACTCCAATAAGCCTTGCTGTTCATCCACTTACTATTTGGATAATAATATTGCACAGTAATAATCGGACACCCTTTGGTAAGGGCCTTATTGGTAGCTGATATTAGTGGTTGGTGGCAGTGGATTACTACCTTATTGCCTGGCAGGAAGAGGCATACCTGGAGAACCTGTACTAGCCTTCCCCAGGAGTGTCAGTGTGTTTGTATATAACTCATATCTTTAAAGTGTGTGTGTGTGTGTGTGTGTGTGTGTGTGTGTGTGTGTGTGTGAGCTACTTGGGCATGGACATGAAGCACTGGTTGGACAGAGAGTGCTGGACGTTTTAGCTTGACCACTAGGCTGAGATCTGGACCCTATAGCTGTGCCAGTGGGGAGTCTTATTTGGGATCTGGACCCTATAGCTGTGCCAGTGGAGAATCTTATTTGGGATCTGGAGAGAAAGATTGAAACCAGCCCAAGACAGACTGTGATCTCTGTGTGCTCTTAAGGGAAATTGTACTTTCCTGTGTGTATTTGTTATCCTTCCCAATGTGGACGCACCTCACTGTTGTTGGTGAGGATTGAGGCTCCTTGATTACTGGGCCAGTGCATGGGCATTACACATATCAAGACCTTCAATTAAACACACATGTTCCTGTGAAATATATATTCTGTCTAGCCTAGCCCAGATTTTGTATCTTGGGGAATAATATGTAAATTCACTCCGAACTCCTCGTGCTGTATTCACATCTTCCATGACAAATATTTTCAGAAATTTCTTCAAAAATCTACTCTCCTTTGTTATATTTTCCCTTCTGCCCCCCCCCCCCCATCCACATCTTCACTGTTACAAATCAAATTCCAGTTCTCACCTGAAAGGAATATTCCTTGCTGAAAGCTGATTATTTCTGCTGGAGTGTTCTTAAGTTCCATTATAGAAGTTTTAGGTGGATTATAAATACGTGCCAGTGTAATGGTCTTTCCTTGCCAGTAGCCCCTTAGTACTACAAATCTACCATTAGTATCTTTTTATCCTCTACTATTGCTATGGGATCTCCTCTTGCAGTAAGTACTCCTCTTTTCTTTTGCCCAAGTATTCCGCTGAATAACCATCCTGAAAACATTTATTTGTCAAATTCACATGTTCATTTCTTTCCAAGCATGTCTCATGTAGCATAGCTATTTGTACTCTACATTTTTAATATAGTTTACTACTGTTTCTTTTTTGTATTTATCTGTGAGAACATTTGACATTTAAAGTCATTATAGAAAGCATTGTCTTAAAAAGATATTATTCTACCTTTTATCTGTAACCGCTTTTTTTATTAAATGTTTAGTTCCAGGTTTTATGCATACAGTGTTTGACAGGTTGACCTTCTATACTGTTGTTTCTTGTCATATCTGTTTGAGCCTATGTCACATTTTGCAATTTTTTTGTTTTATTGAATGCCCTCAAACAAAAAACACACCCCAATACCTATTAACTTAATAGTAACACTTGTAACTGTGTGCATCTTCAAATGTTGAAGTTTTCCCCTCCTGATAGGAACAAATGTTCCAAAGTGATAGTCACACACACTGACTTGAGATTGCATGGATAACCTTTCTTTTAGGTTAAGATACATGGTGCAGCCTGTGCTTCTACTAAGTACTGCCTGGTTTTGTTTTATCTTGATAGCTCTGTCAGCTGGGAAAGCACTTGAATGTTTTCAGTGAAAATTATCTCCTAGCCATTTCTCTTTTATCACATTCTCTCTTAAAGACATGAGCACCAGATAGAAAATTGCATTTATCTACTAGAAAAGAGCCTTATAATATTCAATAGTCTTTGTCGTTTACTTGCCTTCTCTTCAAACTAGTTACTAGAGCAAGCTAAGGGTCTTAATCCAATCATTCCCCTGTGCAAAAATGAGAAAAAGCACACACATTTTTCTTTTCTCATGCTCTATTAACCAGATTTTTCTTCTTCTTCTTTTTTAACATTATAGTGCCTACATTTCTTAAAATTGAACAAAGAGAAAGAGACAATTTATTTTTATTTTATTTATTTATTTTTTATTTTACATTTGTTTACTGGGAAAGTCTGACTGGACACAGGTCCATTTTCAGCAGAGGCTCGGGGAGAAAAGCTCCAAATAACGTAAAGTACATGAAGGACACATATGAAGAAGCATATAATAATGCATATGAGCACAAATAAGAGAATACATATAAACATATATACAGCTATAGTACATTATGCATTATACATGATTGCAAAAAGAGAAAGTCACTAGATAGGTTCTGTAGAGTACATATTATTGAATTTGAAGGGTACATATAATTGGATAAGTACTAGGAGGATACAGGTGATCTATAATCTAGCAGCAGTGCAGTGAGGTGGATTAGCCAGGGATGTGGCATGCACAAAGCCAGTTGTTTGCATAGTAGGTTTTTAGAAGTCTTTTAAATTTTGTAATAGAGGTGGTGGAAGTAATTTGGCTTGGGAGTGAATTCCAGGTTCTGGCAATAGTGCAGACAAAGAGTGATTTACCAGCATAATTTTTGTGTTTGATGACATTTAAGAGGTTTTGCTTACTAGATCTTAAAGGACAACTGCACCCACAGACTCAACAACATGTTTATTTCATCATGATTTGGTGTTTCCTACATTTTAACACCACTCTAGGACTATTTAGAGCTTTTTAGATATTTTATATGCCATTTCTGACTTGGAACACATGGGGTCTGGCATCTTGACATAATTCCGACTGTTTAGTTTGCCTCTAAGTATCCCAGAATGCATTGTTTGATCCAAAAAATTGCATCAGAACTGCCATGTTTTCCCTTAAGCTCCTGTTAGTCCACTAATTTTACAGGCATTCACTGCTGTGTTATAGTCACCTACTTCTGGTTAAAATGTTATCATTTTTCAATGACTTCTTCAAACACAAGCAGTGCAAATGCTACAGAACAGAATTGAAAAGTGCATTTTATTGCTCTTTCCTTCTTAGAAATGCTAACTTGATTTGTTTTGTAAAGGCTGAAATCTAGTTCTTCAAGGTATCTCCCCTCCCCCTTCACACCTACCTTCCCTAGCTGTCAAAGAGCTAAGGGTAATTTGACCCATTATCTGAATGTGATTGACAGCTCTCAGCAGGTGACCAGACTAATGTACTGTTTTCTTGTCAGCCTTTCCTTCCTTACAGTGGGAGATTTTTTTGTTGCACTCCTCCTGTCAAATTTAGAACTAAGCTCCATAGCACTGGGAATAATTACTGTTTTGCAAAGCATCAAACTCTCACTTATTTTTCCTTCCTGTTTGGTCAAATACCTAACAAATGATGCACTATAAACGCAAAATATTTCACAGACTTGCATGACAGCACCCGCATGCTTTTTTTAAGTGGTAATTTAAGAAAATTACGGTATTGTATACTGTTGTCGATTAATTGTGACAGACATCTGCTTCTGATGTAAAAACATGCAGTTAATGTCTACGCATGTCCATTGCAAATTTATGCTCTTAGTTTTTGCAGCTGTTACTGTGCTTCTGCCTGTACTTTGTCACATATCGGTAGGGCTCTTCAGAAAAGTGAGATTATAGTTTGACATTTTTGCTAGGTTAAGAGTGGGCTGGGCAAGGCAGCTCTGACAACACAATGTGGAAGATCCACTGGCTCTTCTATACAGCATGCAAATCAGGTGGGGATTACATCACTTTGGAGGAGGAAACGTCCAGGTAGCTAGAGCAAGAGCGCTGGCAGATGTGACATCATCATTTCAGAGCCAGCTAGAGGTTTTTCAACTTGGTTTTCAAAGTGAAAGTAAAACAGTACGGAAAGATAGGAAGCCTAACAGGGAAAGCAGTTGAGTGGATTAGTTTTTAAAGCTGTTTGGGTGATTTTTCAAGGCTGTATCAACGAACAGGGGCTAAAAGAGGCAGCAGATGGAGCAATCTGCTTTAATATCCTGTTGTTGTCCTTTAAGGCTCTAATGGTGGTGTAGGGCTGGATTAGATACTGAAGTGCTGGGCTTTTGTCAGGAAGGTGATGTAGTTTCTATGCTATTGAGAGTTGATTGAGTCGGAATAGATGAGGAGAGAGAAAAAAACAGGAGCACCTGTTTACAATAGTATCCACATTACAATTAAAAATAACTGAGAAAACTTTACTTTATATTAAAATAGTCTTCTTCTTCTTTCGGCTTTTCCCAGTTAGGGGGTCGTCACAACGGATCACCTGTCTGCTCATGATTGACAGTGGAGTTTTATAGTGTCGAGTTGCCAGCCCGGTGCCCAACCTTCCATAGAAGGCATGCACACATGTGCACTCACACCTAGGGCCAGTTTAGAGTGTCCAGTCCACCTACAGCATGTCTTTGGGATGCGGGAGAAAACCAAAGCACCTGGAGGAAACCCACGTGACCACAGGGAGGACATGCAGACTCCGTACAGAAGGCACCACAGCTTAAGATCGAACCGGAGAACCTCTTGCTGTGAGGCAGCAACGCTAATTGCTGCATCGCCGCGGCTGCCCATGCTCTATTAAAATAGTACCATTAGGAAAAAAATTTTTTACTGACAGTTAATTCTCCCTTCTCTTCCCCTCTCCTATGTAATTTTCCAAACGTTAATGACATGAAGTAGGCCATATGCATTAGAGTCTCCAACAAGTCCAAAAAAGTCCAGTATTTCCAGATTTGATTGTTCTGTCATGTTTCACAAATATAATTATTGCTTTGTAATACCACATTTGTCAATTTCCAAGTTGCTGGTTTTATTTCTGTTCATCTCCATCTCCCAAATTTTGTATATGCTTCATTTCCAGTGTACTCTCGATTCTTCTAGTCGACTCTTGTTTTTATTTCTCAAAAGGAATGTTCCATTGAAACATTGGAAAAGGTTTCACTGGCACAGTCTCAGTGTTCTTTATTACCAGAAGAACAAGAAGCAGATTCTCCTTCTGTTTCACAGCTCACTTTTGGTTGGACAAACTTTTGTATTTCCTCCTTAGCATGTACTTCATCAAAAATGATTTTGTCCCTCCAGGGAAAAATATTTTGAAGATAGCTGAGTATAGCCGTTTCAGTCTCATGCCTGCTTCTCAACATTCACTCAGTAATGTAATATGTTTATGCCTCTTCTGCCTGGTGTACAATGAGCAGTCATTCTCCACAAAGACTCTGCAGTTTCCCATTTTTAGTACTTTGTCCTTCTGCCACAGTTTTGTCAGAATCAACTCCTCCTGCTGGTAAGATTGCATCTTTACTATTAAAGGTCTAGTTTGCTTTCTCATAGCCACATTTGGAGCATACACATGATGTGCCCTTTCAGGTAACAGTTCCTGTTGTCGAATACCAGTCCAGTTGCTTATTTGTGTTTTTATAAAATTAATGCAGTCTGTTCCTTATAGCTCCTCTGGTACAGCAGAAAATCTCAGATTTTCCCTACGTGCTCTGCCCTCTAATTCTAGTATTTTTTAAACATCTCTTCTTGAGCAGTCTCATATTCAGCCAGCCATTTCTTCATTTTGACTTCTGAGTTTTGCAGTTTGTCACCTCATCTGAATATCTTTTTAAAGCTTCTTCCATTTTTTCCAGCCTTTTGTTATTTGAGTTGATATAATCCATCATGTTTCGTTTATTTTAATCAGGTCTGTGTAGTTGTCTTATACTTTCCTGTAGGTGACTGGAAGTCATGTCTGAACCGCTTTTCCCAGTCAGTGTTTTTTTTTTTTTCATTTTACCTTTTTTAGCTGATTTTCCTTCTGGTCATCTGTATTCCTTTTTTCCTGGCACTTACTAGCCAGCTACTGAAATTTACCCAGAAGTACAGGTGTACTGGCTTTCTGTGCTAAGTTTGCTTTCAGACTGGGAGAGCTAAAATTAAGATGTTATTCAATGTGCAACCACCTTGGAAGTCAATTTAGATGTAGTTTTAAAACTGAGGGAATAGTACTATCATAGTATTTTTAAGACTGTGTTCTGTAGTACTGTGTCATATCAGAGTGGTTGTCTTGTTTGCATTGAAATTCTTTTACTTGTTTGATCTTTAGGTTTTCTAGCTTTGTCTTAATCTTTAATTTTAGTTACCTCTCAATGGTTCCAAGCTTTATTTATTTTTGGATAGTTATAGCTGCAAATTATTTCTGAGTTTATTTTTGAGCATTTTTCCGACAGAATAAATTCATCTAATTTTTTACTAATAGCTTCCGTCTAGAGGAAAATTGCTCTGTACTTCAGATGCATAAACAGTTAAGTACTACTTGCTGTGCCTGAAGCATCCTGGAAGTCACAGTAGTGCTCTTAACATTTTTCAGTCAAGGACAATATATAGCACCTTTATTTTTTAGAATTAAAGCTCATGTTACAATTTTTTGTGGAGGGACCAGCTTTTCATATCTCCCATGCAAACAGCTGCAGTATCTGAACACTCACCCTTATTTATCCCAATTCTGAGGGTGTAATAACTCATTGTAAGCAGCAAATTTTTATTTAAAAATTTCTTGAAGGGTACCATTTAATGTAGTGGCCCTCAACTAGATGCTTGTTTCTGTTGCTCAAGATTACGAAGGCAAAATAGTCTCTTAAGTAGTACTTCTGTAAGTAACTTGGCTATTTAGATGTATTTTTTACTAGAAGGTTTAAAAAAGAAGGTAATTAACACTTTGTAGTGCATAGTGGAGCCAGAAGATGTACCAAATAATAGTGTGATAATCCACGGATCAGCTACTTGGCAACTACTTTTTGCCCTTCCACTATCTTAATAATTTTTTTTCAACAGCATTCTTAACACAGAATGAGTTGCATCCCTGTTCTGTCAATCTTCTCCTTACTCGGCTTCACTTCTTTCCCCAAACCTACTCACAATTCCCACCTTCCTTCTTCACATTTATACATCCTCTCCTCCTACTCAACCAGTCACATCCTTCTACCTACCCAGTAGTTAATTTTGTCACCATCTAGATGAATACTGAGATACACTATATCCATTCACTCCACCTCCACTTTCCTTACTACAGGTGTACACTGCTTACACCACAAATTTCATATCACCCTTCCTTATGCCACCTCACACAGCTAACTCTAAATACCTAACAACTGCTCCTATCTCACTTTATTAATTCAGACCTTTCATTATAGCCCATCCTATTCCACTCACTTCTTCTAACATCTGTCATTAATCTCTCCTGCTTTTCTTCCTGAAACTTTCTCCAGCAAATGTGTGCCTCTCTCTCTCTTTATATATATATATATATATATATATATATATATATACACACATACATACCCACACATACGCACATATGGACTGAAACATACAGACAGACAGACACACACACACACACACACACACACACACACACACACTTAATCATATATATGTATATGTGTGTATATAAAATCCCTAAGGATGCTGAGTATGGTCTGCATCACCTCTGCCTGCCCTCCCATCATCATTGCCTTTGGGCTGTTTACAACACACCTGTTTCACTCCATTAAACCAAAGTAGCTAGTATGCAACTGCAAAAACATCTATTACCTATTCACAAACATTGCCAAGCCATATGACACTATCCAACTTAAACTCACGTTGTTTCTATTCACAAACATATATCACTTTCTAGCTATAGCTAAGCACAACAAATCACTTCAGTGTTGCAGAGATGTATACCCTAATCTGGTCACAACACCTACAACTCATCATTTCAACCACAGACTACTCACTAGCAACTATTAATTCCTCCAGTCCAAAAATTAGTCAGTTTAAACACCTAAGGCATCTGTAGCAGGGCAAGTCAGCTGAAGTCTTGGACTGTTCTCTGTGCATTAAACATATTTGTCCTTACCAAGCTCCATTTAGAAGAAATTGAGTAAAACATGACTTTGCCTTATGGCTAGCCCTCACAACTAAACTAATTATGAATACTAGAGACAGAACTTAGAAGGCATGCAAGAATGTCAGAACACTCTCCAGCTTTCAAAATTATAGTCACTTTACAGTCAAGCAAACCCCCTTGTAACGAAATATAAGAGCAACTACTACACCAGCGTGCAACACAACCATACATTCAGTAAAAGACTTCTGCAAGACCATTTAACAGTTGACTAAAGCTTGTCAAAGTGTCCCAACCTAGACTTGTGCCAAGATTTTAGACCCCAACATAGACTACTCCTCCAGTTCCCATTTCTTTAATGCCACAACATCATTTGTCAAGTGCAAACCCAACAACACCAAAACTCCAGTGCAGCCTCCACCTTCCTCCACCTTCCCTTCCTTCTCATTGAAACCTGTATCAACAGCAATTGTAAAAGATCTCTGTCTCGGATTTAGGCCTTTTACCCTAACAGCTGACAGCCTACCAGCTAAATATATTTACATGATATCCAAAGCCTTAATATACCCAGTCTTGATACTTACAAATAGATCCTTAAAGGAAAACTCCGGGCTAGAACTAAAAAAATATGTTTTTTTCAGTCTCTCTTTGTTTCCAGACCTATTTTAACACCTAAAATTGACTCTAAGTGCTTTATTTGTAATTTTAGCCTGTTTACCACAACATGGCTACCGATGGGGCTTGCTATATCAACGTGATCTACTTCTCCTTCAAGCCTTTCTCTTTCCCATAAAGCATTTCAAGTCTCCTTTCTGTGACTCATGCCAGACATAAGGAAGTAAATGTGAATTCCCATGCCATTGACATATAATGGGAAATCTGTGACTCACTGTCAGTTTGTATTCCTTCTGTGTTAGGCCTGCTTCTTTTCTGTTGCTAATCACCCTCATTTATGTTTAGATCAGAGCTTGCTTTACAGTATAATTTGAAGTTATCTGGCAGCAGACAGACTTGTAGCTAAACTGGATGCCTTTGTTCTAAGTGTTCTTTTGTAGTCCAGCATGAATTGACAGTCCCTCCCCTCCTCCCAAACTACTGCAGAGGTGTGAAAGCTGTCACTGCAACTGACAGCTCACAATAGAATGGAAGGGAGTGCCATTTCAAATGTCTTCCCCTCTGCCTGCAGAATCATTTGTTAGGCAGCAGCAGAAAGATTTATGTAAAAAATTTCAAATTAAATTTCGTAAAACAGTTGAGGATAAATTTTGATTATTTCATTGTGTACACTTTTTTATTTCCTCCTTATTTCTACAAGACATTATTATGTTAACTTATGTTTGTTTTACAATATTTTTGAGGAACATCAGCCTAGTGACATGTTGTTTTTGTGTTTTACATGACATTTTCATCATTTCCACACATTTTGAAGGACTGTAAAACAGTAGATAGCAAAACTGTGTCTATGATGCTGGCACAGTAAAATTATGTACTGAAAACTCACTGTTTTTTGTACTCCATGCAGTGCTTTTTTTTTGGGGGGGGGGGGCTATTAATTATTTTGTGCATGTATGTAACACTTGCATAATGCAGATAACGGAGGCATTTTGGGAGCTTAATGTGATCTACTCTAATTCACCTGAAACTATTTAGCAATCCTGTAGTCCTTTATCCATATTAGTAAATTTACTTTGAGGCCCTCCCTGCCTTTCTTTGTGCATATTTCAAATCTTACTGCTCCACTGGTCATATATCGAGCTGTTAATTGGCAGTAGACATTACTCAGCCAAACACAGTTATTCATATTTTTCACATTACTAATTTGACTTGGGTCTCTAAAACAACAAGAGACATGTGCAGTTTGCAGAAAACACCACGTAAGAGTGTTTGCACCCTTCACTCAAAAGGATTGCAGCATCCAATTTGCAGTTGTACTAACTAAACTTGTCAAGTCAGGCAGTAAGCACACCGGAGTAATACTACTGTCAGTGTCATGAGTACAGAATAACAATTTTGACTCCATAATTTTCCTGCCTGCGTCATTACAAGTCACTGTACCAGGCAGTGCTGTGTGCCCTTTTGGCAATATTGCACATCTTACTCCAAGTTCTCCTAAATATTGACATGGTCCAACACAAACAGCTCATCACTGTCCGCAGTAACCTATCCTTCTCTCAGTCACCAACCGGTTTCAATTACTTGTCTGACCGCAAACAATCCGTTGTATGGCAGAATGACACATCTCCCCAACAACCTGTCTCTATCGAGGTTCCCCAAGGATACATCCTTGGACCCCTACTCTTCTGTCTTTGCACCAATAATCTAGCCTCTGTCACAAAACATGGCACACTCATACAATACACAGATGACTCAACCATCATCTGCTCAGCCCAGTCCCTACCCAAACTGCAAGAAGTCACACTGGAAGCCTTTTCCTCTGTTGAAACTTGGTTATCCAATGGCCAAATTAATACTCAACCCAAACAAAACTAAACTACTCATCTTCCAACCTACCAAACATACTCAAAACAACTCTCACTTTAACATCACAGCAAAAGACAACACCACTATACACCCAACAGGACACACCAAATTGCTTGTAGTGGAAATAGACAATGAACTACAATTTGACATCCGCATATCAATGACTGGTACGGCGGTAGCATTGTTACCTCACAGCAAGAGGTTCTCCCGTTCGATTCTCAGCATGGCTTGGGAGTGCCTTCTGTGTGGAGTCTGCATGTCCTCCCTGTGGTTGGGTAGCATTCGAAAGACATGCATGCGTAAATGGGCATGCCTTCGTTGAAGGTTGGGCATCGAGCTGGCACCTCGGCGTTTCATAAAAAATCTACTGCCAATTATTAGCGGACCGGAGTTCCGCTGTGGCGATCCTTTACCTGGAAAAAGCCGAAAGACAAAACAAACAAACGAAAAAAAAAACATATCCATGACCATAGAAAAAGTCCACAAAAAAATAGGAGCGTTACACAGAAATAAGCAACTTCTCACGAAAGCAGCAAAGATTTCAGTAGTAAATTCTCACCTTATCTCCACCCTACTGTATGCGTCTCCAATATATAACAACCTAAGGCAATACGATCTAAGCAAGCTAGAGACCTGCTACAACAAAATCACCTAATTCACCAGAGGGCCATTCTACTGTAGTCACCATTGTCTCTCACTTGCTGAACTGGGCTGGCTTGAACTCCCTCACCACCTTCAATGGTATCAGCTCACACTCGCCCACAAACTAGTAAACCATCCACTAAAAGTCCCATCCCTCCATAATCTACTCCGACCCTATCGCACCACCAGACCACTAAGATCCAGCAAGAAAAATCACTTACAGGTCACTAAAGCCAATACGTCTTCTGAAGAAGCACTATTCCCTTGCACCATAGTCAAATTAGGGAACTCCCTGCCAACCACAGTTACCTCCGTACCATCATGCACCCACTTCAAAACTTTACTAAAAGTGCACCTAAAAATATGCTGAGAAACTCCTACCAAAGACGACTGAATGTTGTAATTAAATCAAAAGGCGCTTCAACACAGTATCAGTTTAAGGGTGTGTAGACTTATGCAATCAGCTTATTGCACTTTTTTTTCCCTAACAGATTTCTTTGTTTTTCAGTTGAATTGTACAGGTCATAGGACACATTACAGGTAGGAAAAGTTTTGAATTGATTTATTGTGGTCTTTTTTTATATCACAAAAAACCTGATATTTTAACAGGGCTATATCAGATGTTCGGTTTGAAAACATCGAATCACAGATGGCCCACATCAAATGATCAAAGTTTTCAAACTTTGAACGTTACAATGGAGATCGCTGTAGGCAATATTTCCTTTCACTTCAATGTAGTGCGATCTCGGAGTTGGTATATTTAAGTAGCGGGGATTGTGGGGGGTGCAGGGAGGCTTGCCCCCCTGCATAGAGTGTTCAGGTAGGTTTTTTACTTTAAAAAATTTTTATTTTATGTTTGGATTTTGAAAACTTTGATGATACGGAGTAGACCATATATGATTCGAAGTTGTTAAACTTCTAACATATAATGTTGTTGTGTCTTTCGGCTTTTCCTGGTTAGGGGTCGCCACAGCGGAACTCCGGTCCGCTAATGATTGGCAGTAGATTTTTACGTACCGAGTTGCCAGCCCTGACGCACAACCTTCAACGAAGGTACGCCCATTGACCCATGTATCCATGCAGAAGACTCTCTAGCTGAGAATCAAACCGGACAACGTCTTACTGTGAGGCGACAATGCTAATATAGACCCATTTTAACAGGGGTGTGTACACTTTTTATATCCGTTGTACAGCTCACAGTTCCAGGCAACAAACCCATCTCCACATTAATATGTGCACACACAACTTGGATCAAGACCTTCCTCTACACTGAAACATAATCCATTTTTATTACTCTAAACATTTGCAAGCAATACTGTAAGCTACACTGAACCCATAAAGCTTAAGTCTCTCAAAATCATATTTATGCAATGCGTCAAGGAAGCAGTGCACCATAACATATACAAAACATGAAAAATGAAAACTTCTATAAATGATACAGATAAAAAACACCTTTTATCAATAGGGAGTCATATCCCAGAAGTGCTGCCATATGACAACAAGTAAAACATCTACTCCAATTCACCCCACAACCACTTGGACTTCCATAAAGTGTAACCCGTTACAACATCCACCCATTGTTTATGAGTCAGGTCTGACTGTCATAATGACCCATGAACAGGCACTGCCACCACAGAATTTACCTGGCAATTGGGGAACAAAAGTAGGTTGCCAGGCTTTGTTTCCCTATTATATGCACACATGTGTATGCAATTTAGACTTGCCAATATGCCCACCACATGCCTTTGGGAGATGGAAGGAAATGGAAGTACCCAGAGAAAACCCATACAGAAACAAGAGCATGCAGACTTTACACAGAAGGTAACCCATATGAGAATTAAATTGCAGAACTCCTTTCTGTGAGGTGGTAAGGTTACTCACTATATCAGTATGCCACCTAGCCCATTACAATACTGCACTTTAAATATGTATTAACATCCTCAACATCATCTGATATTACATGCGTTTCATAGCCACTAAAATATAAAATTCAGGTTCAAAGAAACATCACCTCTGATACAAACAAATGCATTGCCCAGCTAGATCAAATTTTTTTTTTTGCTCTGCAGGACTGGCTCACTTTTTCCTCCTCCTGCAACCAAATGACCCATTTGTACCTCCATCTGGACAACAGCCCTCAGGCCCACTTGTTCCCAGATGGGGGCAAGAGTTGGGTGATAGGAAGCAGACCAGTCTGCAGATACTATGAACTGTCCTATCCCCATCTTTTCAGCAACCTATGAGCTTGCCCCCACAAACTGGAAACAAACATTCATACTGCCACCATGTAAAGGCAATAATTCAAACAAGCTCAGTACCTACAGGCTCATAGCTATACTCCCTCCCCTTTCAAAAGTTCTCGAAAGATGTGTTCACTCACAGTTACTAAAACATCTAGTAGATAGTCACCTACTGCCCCCCCCCCGAACACATTTTTGCCACAACCATTGTAAAAAACAAAGTTTCTGTCTTTCCTCAGCACAATTAGACAAAAGTATAATAAAAGCTAACTGGTCTCAACAACTCTTCTTGATTTCTTTAAAACATTTGATACAGTCAACTACCTGGGTATCAACCAGAGACTGCCTGAACTCACTCTTTCTAGCATAATTCTGGCATATTTCTAAGAATGTCATATAGAGCAGGGCCTACTCCACTTTTCTTTTGGTTAACATAGAGTTTTCCCAAGGTTCCTTACTGGGATCTCTGCTGTTCAACATATTTATAAACATCCTCCGTACTGTCTGGCCTGTCAAGTCTTACCCTATACACCGATGATTCAACCCTTATTTGATCTGCTTTCTCCCTTAATGAACTTATGTTCATCACCAAGAATCCTGTTCCTCCTCTGAACACTATGTTGAAGAATCAGACTTGATGTCAGTGGTGAATTATAACAAGGCTCATTGGCTGCCCCAGACTCAAAACTTCAGAGGAAGGCAGGGGTGGCAGTCACAAAGTGGGATTTCTTCTCTAGCAGAAGGACTGCAAAGATAAAATGTTCATTAATGGATGGTCAGATTACTTGAAATTGGATAAACTAATTGCACGTGTTACAGATAGGGCATATCTGCAAAAGAACTTGACTAAGTTGACCATTTGGGCACAGGAGAATAAATTACTGATAAATATATCAAAAACTAAGCATTTGGGATTTGGAAGACATAAACTCAAAGGTGAATATTTAATATGGCACATAGTAACTGAAAAACTGTAGATTCGTTTAAGGACCTGGGTATATGGGTACATCCAGCTCTGGGTTTTTCTAATCATATCATCCAATTAATTAACAGTTTTAGAATTATTGGATGTATAAAAAGATTTGTAAAGTCAAGGAAATCAGAAATTATGAAGTCATTGTTTTGTTAGTTACATTAGACCCAAACTTGATTATGGAATAACAGTATGGAACCCTTATTAAAAAAAAAAAAAAACAAGCATGAGTGAACTGGAAAGAATACAGAGGAAATATACCAAGGGCATCCATGGATGTGAAAATTTAAGTTATTATGAAAGATTAAAATATCTGAACTTGTATAGTGTCTCATGTAGATATTTAAGAGGAGACCTTATTCAGGTTTATAGGACGTTTAGAGACAGCTACCTCTGGGAATGTTCGGGGTTATCAAAAAAAGGAAGAGAATCACAAGACAACCTATGCAGAAGATTCTTTAGGAATGAGAAGTGTACTAATTGGTTCACAGAGAGCAGCTGATGCATGGAATATACTACTAAATTACATTTAAACAAGTACCAGTTTAGAAATTTTTCATAACAGCCTGGCCACTTATTGGAAAAACTGTTTTGGTATATTGCAGGCTAGAACAGCATTATTGCCTGTGCTTGAAGTGTTTGTATGTATGTACGTACACACACACACATATATATATATATATATATATATATATATGTATGTATGTATGCATGTAGAGTAACAGGCTTTTAAGTATATTGGTCACATAACCATCTCACAGTAAACGTGATATTTGCATCATTTTGTCACTCTCTGTGTTTTAAATGTGAGTTTCTGAGTTGCAATGCACAGTATTACTGGAAGAGGGTTGAGTTATATGCTGTTCAGTATACAAATTTTATGATAATTTTACGCCCAGATTTTTAGCAGGATGTAAGAACCATGATTCAAGCTTTTTCCTTTATTTTACTCTGTGTGTGATTGCATGTGTGAGTAATCCTGCAACTGTCTCAGATTTCAGCAAGTACTTCAGACTGGTCAGTTTGAATTTGAACAGAAACCATGAGTTGCAGTAGAACATATCATTTTCAAATCTGGAGCATTTTTTAAAGATAGATTTCTTTATACATTTGAATGTTAGTAAGTTATGTGCATTAATATACAGTATCTGGTTGCTTGGCTGTAGTATTTTAGTAGTTGAGATTTTATAGTCCTTACTTTCTAAGGTGTGATTGGCATGTGTAGGGGTTGACAAATGGATTTCCACTGCTTGCAAGCATATCTTGAGGAAATTATTTCATGCAATTAGATTATGAAGTGTATAAACACTGTTCAGTTACATCCCAGCCTTTCAGCACTCCCCTTCACTTTTCAGATGGTTTTATAATTGATGTGAGTGCAAGATTCATGAGCCAGAGTGGTGATCCAAGAAAAAAACAAACAAAAAAAAAAAACAATGATGAACATGTAGTTGTACTTTTATTCTGCTGTTTCATTGAATTGAGATAGGAAAATATGAGAGAATAAAATTTTAAATTATTTTAAGTTTCTTGCTTATTTTTCTAGGCTCCTTTCAGGTTGTGTTAGAATCCAAATAAAAATGGTAACATCATCTCCCACACTCCCATCACATTCCTTCCACAGATGACCCAAAATCTTAGTCATTTTCACAAATTTATATAATTATCCAACAAAACCTTGAGGTGGATGGCATAGAAATGGAGATCTCTTTTTTTCAGTTTTACATTTAATTTATTGCCAGACCAGGGATACACCATATCAGAACATCTATTCCCCGTCATTGTCATGTACTCTTTTACTAGTACTGACTGTGTGCATACTGTAGTCAACAGTTTTCCCATTGTATGGGAACTGGATGTGTTAGTATCTCTTTTATGTACTTTCAAACACTCCAGCCCAAAAGTTCCTGGAATTCATAAACTCAAATGCCATGGAACAACTAGTCACCATCCCCACAAGAGCAGATAACATACTTGATCTCATCATCACGAACATGGGAGCACAATGTTCAACACCGGAGTGTACCCCTCACTGGTGAGATCAGATCACAAACTAATCTCGCTGGAGGTCCTCATCCCACCCCACCTGAAATAAAAAGACCACAGTAAAGAACTTCTCAAAGCCGACTGCACACTTCTAAAGACTGGTGTGGTCTGCTTTAAGGCCCCGAGCCGGTAGGAAAACAGTACTCAAGCCGCTGAATCACTTACAGATGCCTTCTACCAGCACCTGCAGGACTGCCTGGATAAGGCAATCCCAAGCAAAACAAAGACTCTTTTGTACCAAAGGCAAGCGTCCAGTCTGGTGGACCCCAGCCATAAACAAACTCTACAACAAAAGGAGGAAGCTACTACAAGATAGAGCAAAATCCTTAAAAGGTAAGACACCCTTGATCACTATAAGTAAAAACTAAGAGCTCTCATAAAATCATCCAAAGCAAATTTGAGAGAAAAATAGCTAAAGACTCAAAGACAATCATAAGGCCTTCTTTAGCTATGTTAGAAACCTGGGAGGAAACTCCCAGATATGCTCAGAGCTAGTTCAAAATGATTTGAAGATTACTGATCCTACAGACATTGCCAACATACTGGCTGACAGGTTCAGTGCAAACTTCTCCCGACCCTCCCGCACAAAAGGAGAGATATCTATACCAAACGATTGCAGCCCCCAAACATCTCCAGCGCCCAAGTGAGAACTGCTCTCTCCAAAGCAAAAACACAGCATCCATGGGACCTTATGGTGTCCCCGGCTGTGTGCTCCTGAACTCAATGAGGAATTAAACCCACAGCTAGGACAGCTGTTTAATCAAAGTCTTACCTCTGCATACGTACCCAGGGAGTGGCGCACTGCAACTGTGGTACCACTTCACAAAGGCGGTGCCTCCACCGACCCTGGAAATTACCGCCCATTAGCTTGACAAGCCTTATCTGCAAAGCCATGGAGAGGATCATAATGGACCTCATAAATAAAGACATAGGGAATTTGCAGACTTTGGATCCAACCCAGTTTGGCTTTGTCAAAGGCAGATCATGCCTTTTAAACTTGGTTGACTTTTAAACAGTCACCAAAGCCATTGATGAGGAAAGGCAGTCCATACAGCCTACCTCGATCTGGCTAAGGCCTTCGATACAATACCCCACTCGGGTATCATTGAAAAACTCATCAGCTTAAATGTCAACCCATACATCACAAGATGGGTTGCAAACTGGCTGAGTGACAGAACCCACAGGGTCAGAGTTGCTGGCGCCATGTCAGACTCAAAGCCTGTCACAAGTGGTGTCCCACAGGGCTCAGTCCTGGGCCCACTCCTGTTTGGCATCTACTTTTCCAAGTACAAGCAAACACAGGAGGGTTATGGCTGACAAAATTTGCAGATGACTGCAAACTGGGCCATAGTAGAAAACACATCTGACACAGATATCCTTCAGAAGGGTCTCACAGAAACGGATAACTGGTGCCAGAGCCACGACCTAAAGTTAAATGCCAAAAATGCATAGTCATACCCTTCGGGAAAAACAAGGTTACCCTAGCTACCAAATAGGTGGCAATCCACTGAGCACAGAAGAAGTTATCAGGGACCTGGGGACCCAGGTTGATAGTAGTCTGTCATTCAACACCCATGTAGCTAAAGTAGTTAGGAAGACCTTCTACATTGCCCACCTTATCATGAAGGATTCTCATCTAGATCAAGGGAGGTCATAGTCTCCCTTTACTCATCACTCATCAGACCAATGATTGAGTACAATGCCCCATTCGAATGTATCTGACCCGACACTTGCAGCAGCTGGAGAGGCCACAAAGTTCCTCACCAAAAGGATAAAGGGTCTCAAAAATCTGTCCTATGCTGCCCGACTGAAAGAACTCCAGCTCTGTTCAGTCGCACGCTTGCTCAGAGGTGACCTTTGCCTAACATACAAGGCCATGTCAAACCCAGATTTGATGAATATGCTTCACCTCAAAAATCTAGATCCATCAGAGCCACAAGGGCGGAGACTTAAACCTTGACACGGCTATTAATAGGACGTGCTGGAGGGATAGATTCATCACCCAAAGACTCCCTATGCTGTGGAACAAAATCCCGGTACATGTGAGGCAGAGCACCTCGCTGGCCTTGTTCAAGAGAAATCTTGACCAATGGATGGGAGATCGCAGATATACCCCAGGGATTACCTCAGTATCACTGCTCGACAGAGGCACAGCAAAATAATGGGTATAGTTCCGCATACTAAAGGGGTGGCATAAGCCACAAAACGATGGGCTAGGCTTGTAAATGCCCTCGGGCAGATAGCCTAGTATGAACCTATGAACCTATATAGAGCAGGGCCTACTCCACTTTTCTTTTGGTTAACATAGAGTTTTCCCAAGGTTCCTTACTGGGATCTCTGCTGTTCAACATATTTATAAACATCCTCCGTACTGTCTGGCCTGTCAAGTCTTACCCTATACACCGATGATTCAACCCTTATTTGATCTGCTTTCTCCCTTAATGAACTTATGTTCATCACCAAGAATCCTGTTCCTCCTCTGAACACTATGTTGAAGAATCAGACTTGATGTCAATGGTGAATTATAACAAGACTCATTGGCTGCCCCAGACTCAAAACTTCAGAGGAAGGCAGGGGTGGCAGTCACAAAGTGGGATTTCTTCTCTAGCAGAAGGACTGCAAAGATAAAATGTTCATTAATGGATGGTCAGATTACTTGAAATTGGATAAACTAAATTGCACGTGTTACAGATAGGGCATATCTGCAAAAGAACTTGACTAAGTTGACCATTTGGGCACAGGAGAATAAATTACTGATAAATATATCAAAAACTAAGCATTTGGGATTTGGAAGACATAAACTCAAAGGTGAATATTTAATATGGCACATAGTAACTGAAACTGTAGATTCGTTTAAGGACCTGGGTATATGGGTACATCCAGCTCTGGGTTTTTCTAATCATATCATCCAATTAATTAACAGTTTTAGAATTATTGGATGTATAAAAAGATTTCCCCTATTTCTAGTTCCCCCCTTTTTTTCACTCCTACTGGTTGTTCTCAACCTTTGATTATCCCTATCCTGACCCACCTGCAGAACTTTTTTTTTCACTTTTTGCTCCTACTATATGCTATAACTACGCAATTTGTCATCTCTTCCTTTTCTAGCTTTATGCAAATCTCTTCTATGCTTATCTCGCTCCTATACTAGTGCTCTGGCAAAAGTTGTTCTATTCTAAATTGTAAATAGTGTAAAGTTCATTTGACTCTCTGTCAGTTTATTTCAATTCTTCTCTCTTACGAGTCAGTCTTATTATAGCAATTACTACTAAATAATGTTGCCTCTCCTTTGTTTTTTTCTTGTTATAATACCTCTGCATTTCTCTACACCAATAACAACTTTGTCCTTTATTTCCTTGTATGTTTACATTTTTGTATGATTGGTTCTGTGTTGATTGTGATTTTGATTGTTGTTCTTTTTATTGTAATTTACTAGTCTGTTAATGGAGCTTTTCTCCTCGGGCCTCTGCTGAAAATGGACAATGTATCCAGCAGACTAGCCCGGTTAACAAATGTAAAATAAAATAAAATAAATAAATAAAATAAATTTGTAAAGTCAAGGAAATCAGAAATTATGAAGTCATTGTTTTGTTAGTTACATTAGACCCAAACTTGATTATGGAATAACAGTATGGAACCCTTATTAAAAAAAAAAAACAAGCATGAGTGAACTGGAAAGAATACAGAGGAAATATACCAAGGGCATCCATGGATGTGAAAATTTAAGTTATTATGAAAGATTAAAATATCTGAACTTGTATAGTGTCTCATGTAGATATTTAAGAGGAGACCTTATTCAGGTTTATAGGACGTTTAGAGACAGCTACCTCTGGGAATGTTCGGGGTTATCAAAAAAAGGAAGAGAATCACAAGACAACCTATGCAGAAGATTCTTTAGGAATGTGAAGTGTACTAATTGGTTCACAGAGAGCAGCTGATGCATGGAATATACTACCAAATTACATTTAAACAAGTACCAGTTTAGAAATTTTTCATAACAGCCTGGCCACTTATTGGAAAAACTGTTTTGGTATATTGCAGGCTAGAACAGCATTATTGCCTGTGCTTGAAGTGTTTGTATGTATGTACGTACACACACACACACATATATATATATATATATATATATATATATATATATATGTATGTATGTATGTATGTAGAGTAACAGGCTTTTAAGTATATTGGTCACATAACCATCTCACAGTAAACGTGATATTTGCATCATTTTGTCACTCTCTGTGTTTTAAATGTGAGTTTCTGAGTTGCAATGCACAGTATTACTGGAAGAGGGTTGAGTTGTATGCTGTTCAGTATACAAATTTTATGATAATTCTATGCCCAGATTTTTAGCAGGATGTAAGAACCATGATTCAAGCTTTTTCCTTTATTTTACTCTGTGTGTGATTGCATGTGTGAGTAATCCTGCAACTGTCTCAGATTTCAGCAAGTACTTTAGACTGGTCAGTTTGAATTTGAACAGAAACCATGAGTTGCAGTAGAACATATCATTTTCAAATCTGGAGCATTTTTTAAAGATAGATTTTTTATACATTTGAATGTTAGTAAGTTATATGCATTAATATACAGTATCTGGTTGCTTGGCTGTAGTATTTTAGTAGTTGAGATTTTATAGTCCTTACTTTCTAAGGTGTGATTGGCATGTGTAGGGGTTGACAAATGGATTTCCACTGCTTGCAAGCATATCTTGAGGAAATTATTTCATGCAATTAGATTATGAAGTGTATAAACACTGTTCAGTTACATCCCAGCCTTTCAGCACTTTCACCACTCCCCTTCACTTTTCAGATGGTTTTATAATTGATGTGAGTGCAAGATTCATGAGCCAGAGTGGTGATCCAAGAAAAAAACAACAAAAAAAAAAAAAAAAACAATGATGAACATGTAGTTGTACTTTTATTCTGCTGTTTCATTGAATTGAGATAGGAAAATATGAGAGAATAAAATTTTAAATTATTTTAAGTTTCTTGCTTATTTTTCTAGGCTCCTTTCAGGTTGTGTTAGAATCCAAATAAAAATGGTAACATCATCTCCCACACTCCCATCACATTCCTTCCACAGATGACCCAAAATCTTAGTCATTTTCACAAATTTATATAATTATCCAACAAAACCTTGAGGTGGATGGCATAGAAACGGAGATCTCTTTTTTTCAGTTTTACATTTAATTTATTGCCAGACCAGGGATACACCATATCAGAACATCTATTCCCCGTCATTGTCATGTACTCTTTTACTAGTACTGACTGTGTGCATACTGTAGTCAACAGTTTTCCCATTGTATGGGAACTGGATGTGTTAGTATCTCTTTTATGTACTTTCAAAATGTAGTGGTAAAACTCATTATATTAATTATTTCTTTGACTGTCTAAGCTATGAATTAGGAATGCAAGTTTAATCATTTTTATGGAAGTTAGTAAGTTGCCTAAATGGTATTTTCAGTCAGTTATATGTATATGACCTGATGTTTTACTAATGTTTTACAAAAGTATAATGTAAAGTACCACCTTAGTACAATGTTACAGATGCATTTAAAACTGTGGCTTTTTTAATCTACAGCAGCCCTATTAGAACTTAATCTAATCTCGCATAAAAATTGATGTTCATTCTTGCCTAATTTTTCTTTTCAGTGGAATATAGCATACATTATTTTATATACCACAAATGTGCCCTTTTCCACTGCAATTAATCCAACTCAGAAAAGCATTGTCCACCCCTCATTATCAGCAGAATAAAACATACCACAGATATTGCAAACTTGGCACATTTTAGGGATCTGGCAGAGACATCTTATGAAATGGCTTTGAATAAAAAATTAAAATGTCTTACATTAGTAACCTCAGACACCCTTGGGAACATGGCTTGAACTTGGCTGGGCTTGTAAGGGCCCTGGATCCTTCAGCCTAGTAGCCTCTTATGAGCCTGTGATTTTCTCATGCTTCATAGTTTAACTACAGTGTGTGCAGCACAGTCTTCAGAATGAGAATGCACAAAGCCGTAGTCAACATACTCACCCCATTGCTGGAGTTGATGAAGGTAGGCAGGCAAAAGTTCTTGAATCAGACTTCCTGGGAAGGAAAAGTTGGCATACCTGCCATGCAGCCTGGCCAGAAAGGTGTAACAGGGTGATTCAGCAAGTTTCAGTTTTCCACTTTCACGACCCACAGCCCCTTTTCTCAAATGGCTGCTGGGTGCAGTAGAGCATTATGACCACATGTTGCTGGCAGCTGCTTAAGCACTTCGTGCCACACTTTTTTGCACCTTGGGCATTCTCTTTTATTCTGAGATTTGCACTTCAGAAATCCAGAGATGCTTGAAAAGTCAACTATAGATGGGATTGTGTACATAGTGGTTATTCTCGTTTGCAGGATTAATATTTTTCAGAGGCAAATCAGAATAATTTACTGTGGCTACTGTTACAGTATACATTTACTGTAATAATGCTCTATTACAATCAGACGTGTGAGATGTACACAGTCAACAAAGTGGCTTTAAGTGCTGAGCAAGGGTGGGGGACTGTCTTTGACTGAAACTACTTTACTATCTGGAGATGTCCTCATTTTGAACAGTCATTAGCTTAAAGTTTCAGGAGTAAAATGAATGTACGTGAACTATAGTTTTGGGGCCATTTGTTTTATCACAGTTGGCTATCTGAGGTATACTCCATTAGCAAAGTGACTACAACTGCTGGGAAGAGAATCTGTCGGTCAGTCATAGAACCTTTACCTCTTATCACCTGCTAATTTTAAATAGTCATTAATCTGGCTTTGCAGGACTGGTAAAATACTTTACTGAGGCTGCTGTTTGTTTGTGTGAAATATACTTGCAATTCATTGCTGTGATCATTATATTTATTACAGTCAGACATCTGAGGTGTACTCCATTAATGAAGTGGCTGTAATTGGGTGCTGTGTGTGGATGAAAGTAACTTGCCATCTTGTTATCTGTTCATTTCAGTCATTAATCTGGCTTTGTAAGACTAGTGTGCATTTGTGTAATTGCAAAATATTTTATTACAGTAATTCTTTTATCACAGTTAGCCATGTGAGGTATACATAATCAAAGTGACATTGGTGGACAATAATTACAGCAGTCTATTTTTTATTATTGAAATTTTCTGAAATGGGATATTGTTACTGTTGGTTAGAAAATTTAGTTTCACTACTTGCTGGAAAAATGTTCAAGACTACATATTTAGAATGCATAGTTTGTTTTATTAAGCAATCCATATAATTTGAAACTGTGTGTTTTAAATTATATTTACTGTTTAATAAAGCAGTCTGGTAGAAAAGTATATTTTTAGAATATCAGAAAGATGAATCCAAAAGAGCATGTGTATTTATGTATGGTGCTGAAAATGAATATGTGGTGGTGACAATGGTTTGAAAAATAGCCAGGGCCCAAGGTGCAGTTAATCCACCTCTGACTTTAATTGTGTAGCTATTGTTTGCTTAAATGACTTCTAGTTTATGCAGAAACTTTGTTATAGCAAATGACTACTAGGCTAATCACAGTAGAAAAAATTTTAAGATATCTAAACCTGTGTTTATCTTATTAACAAAACTACTTTATTTTCTTTGCCTAATATCAATATGTGAAAGTTTCAGTCAGTTTGCTATCCAGAGTATGAGCCTTGGAGTCATTTGTTGGTTAAAAGGATATAAATTTATGTATTTTTTTCTCTCTCTAGAATTTCATCAGTAGAAGCACATGATCATGGGGGATATGAAGACCCCAGACTTTGAAGACCTTCTTGCTGCATTCGACATCCCTGATATGGTCGATCCTAAAGTAGCTATTGAATCTGGGCACGACGACCATGAAAATTCAATAAAACAGAATGCCCATACTGATGATGATAGTCACACTTCATCAGCTCCAGATGTTGGTGTAAGTGTAATTGTCAAAAATATCCGTAACATTGATTCTACTGAAGGAGCTGATAAAGACACCCACCATTCTGCAGGTAATGGATTGCATAATGGATTTCTTCCTGTATCAACACTTGATCGTTACAAAGAAGGAAACAAATCCATTAAAAATGATAACTTGGTCTCTGAATCTGCAATTAAGGACACATTCAACCAGTTTAGTCCTATTTCTAGTGCTGAAGAATTTGATGATGATGAAAAGATTGAGGTGGTCGATCCTCCTGATAAAGAAGAAATCCTTAAAACCTATAGATCAAATGTGTTAGGAGGATCAGTTGCTCGGCAGGAGTATGAAAGAACAAAGGGTGTTGGTGAAGATGACTTGGTCAAATCGGCCATTTCTGTCAGTAGTGAAGAGAAAAGTAAGGTAGCAAAACGAGAAACTGACCATAGTCCAATCAGCGTAGGAGTTTATGAATCATTTAAAATTAGAAGAGCAGAAGAAAAAAATGCAAAAGCTAATTCAGAAAAAATGCTTGAAAACAGACAACTGGATGACCCAAATAATGAAAAATGTGGAGATGGCTGTAGCAGAGACTCAATGCCTAAAACAAGATCTTCAATGAAACTTTCATCTTGCATTGCAGCAATTGCCGCACTTAATGCTAAGAAAGCTAGTGTAGATAAGGAATCTCCATGTAATTCAAGGAGTTCTTCTCCACAATCAAAAGAAGTAAAAGATATTTCTAAGGTTATTGAGAAATCCCCTGAATGTCAGAGTCCTGTGGAATTATCAAAAAAGGTATGTATGAAACAGCCAGATAGCCCTATGAGCATTTCTAGTGAAAACAGTAGCAAAGGCTCACCATCTTCTTTAGCAAGCTCAACACCAGCAATTCCCAAGGTCCGTATAAAAACTATTAAAACATCATCTGGGGAAATCAAAAGAACAGTAACCAGAGTCCTACCAGAAGCTGATCAGGATACTTTGAAGAAGGGACTTGAACAGGCATCTTCCATAGTTGTTTCTTCACTTCTAGCAACCCCAAGTTCTGCTGTGCTTTCTTCTCCTTCTAGAACACCATTGCAGGCTACTGCTGCTGGCAGTTCTCGTGCATCTCCTGACCTCACTCCAAAGCAAGTCACTATTAAACCAGTTGCAACAGCCTTTCTTCCTGTTTCAGCAGTAAAGACAGCAGGATCACAGGTAATTAATTTGAAGCTTGCTAATAACACTACTGTGAAAGCTACTGTAATTTCTGCTGCATCTGTTCAGAGTGCCAGCAGTGCCATTATTAAAGCTGCCAATGCAATTCAGCAACAGACTGTAGTAGTACCAGCATCCAGCCTTGCCACTGCAAAGCTTGTGCCAAAGACTGTACACCTTGCCAATCTTAATCTCCTGCCACAGGGTATGCAGACCTCTTCTGAACTCCGACAAGTCCTCACTAAAACTCAGCAGCCAATAAAACAGGCAATAATTACTACAACAACCACTCAGCCTCCTAAAAAAGTATCTAGAGTTCAAGTACTGGCATCTTCACAGAGCTCTGTGGTAGAAGCGTTTAATAAGGTACTGAGCAGTGTTAATCCTGTCCCTGTATATATCCCAAATCTTTGCCCTCCTCCCAGTGCTGGCATTTCTTTGCCTTCACGAGGATACAAGTGCTTGGAATGTGGTGATTCATTTGCTCTGGAAAAAAGCTTAAGCCAGCATTATGATAGAAGAAGTGTGCGAATTGAAGTGACATGTAACCACTGCACAAAAAATTTAGTTTTCTACAACAAATGTAGCCTTCTTTCCCATGCTCGTGGGCACAAAGAAAAAGGTGTTGTCATGCAGTGCTCACACTTGATCTTGAAGCCAGTTCCAGCAGACCAGATGATTGCTTCAGCTTCTTCTTCTTCATCATCATTGTCAAATAGTAGCAAACCTGCATCAATTCCTATTTCTATACCAGTATCAACAGGAGCAGTGGTCAGTAGCATTGCAAAGACTCTAGTAAACACATCAAGCACTGTTATATCTGCCCCATCAAGTGCACCAGTTGTTCCAGCTATGCCTCTTGAAGAAGATCCTTCTAAACTTTGTAGACATAGTCTAAAGTGTTTGGAATGCTTTGAAGTGTTTCAAGATGAGACCTGTCTTGCTACACATTTTCAGCAGGCCACTGATACAAGTACACAGGTAAAAGAGTTTTAATTAAAAAAAAGGTTTTGATGTATAGAAGGAATGTAGCTCTTTTCATATGCACCAAAGCAGTTAATACATCAGTGGAAAAATTAGAGATATTTACAGCAACATTGGTATGTTCATAACCTTTACAGCCGTTACACTGATCCCTGTTAATGCAAAACATGCTAAATTGCTGAGTATAGACAAATGTCAGATTAAATATGCTGGGTTCATCATTACACTGTGTAACAGCTCACTGTATTTTTAGGAATCAGCTGTTACACAACCAGTATAACCTATAGCAACCAGGTAAATGGCTGCTTGGATGAGTGTTTCAGAAGAGCTACCATCAATAAGAAACCGAGGTAAACTCAGGTTGTAATTCATTGTTGCATTGATGCTTGCTTGTAGAGTGATTTGAAATGATGTAGTTTAAAATGTTTGGTTCCACTGCGGTGAGCTTGGTCATGTAATGCATGTGTCTCATTAGTTGTGCCATTGCTATGGGTAGGATTTGTAAAAAGATTACTAATTACAAATTTTTTTGTCATATATGTCTAAGCCTTAACTGATTAGAAATGAGACATATTGTTCTGATTCATATTTCTTCACTTTTTTGTATTTCTTGCTTCAGTACTCCTTTCATAATCTATGCCCCTTTTGGTGGTGAGGGGGTGGTTACACCCAATATCCTTCACATTTATGTTTCCACATTTTTCATTTTAGCAAAGATATTTTTAAAACTTACACATGATAAATTAATGCACACATTTGCAATCCAGTTTTCTGATAAAATACATTATCATAAAACGTTTGCAGCTGATGTACACGCAAATATTAATAAGCAAACTGTGAAACCTGCTTATTTTACTAAGTCTTATAGATAAAAAAAATGTACTCCCATGCCACAGAATGCTATAGTTCCCCACATCTAACTTCCAGCTCATTTCCTGTGTGAACAGATATGCTGTTTCAAGTCCCACAAAAATGGCTGGGCACCATCAATACAGTGATTATCCCCGTTCCTTCCATGTATCTGTGTACATGATCTCCATCAAGTGTCAAAAGTCAAGGTGTCCACTTTCTCCTTTCTTATGTAAAGACACCCCATATTTTAAATTCTCATGTTATAGCAGACTGATTTTTTCATACTGGGATCCACTTTCCATTGCCTTTGCCTTTTTTGCTGTCAGTGTTATATGTAAAGACATCCCATCTTTGCAAATTCCCTTATTGTATTAGACAGGTCTTTCATAGTGGTAACCACTGTTGATCACCTAATAGTTGTCTTTGCTGCTAGCAGTATGACCTGTTTTACAAAACTTCCTTCATTGTTATGCTCAACCCCATTCTTCCTTCCTTCTGATTTCTTCTGTTTTTCATCTTTTGGATTATACCCATTATTGTAGTGCTGTAAAGTCCAACCTTTTTTATTCTAGCTATTTAACCAACTGATTTTAAGTATGGTACAAGCTTTGTGTTCAGATTTTATCACTTGTTTGTGCTTGCAAGCTGCTGATAGAAGTCATACATTCTTGGTCAAGTGGAGGCCTAGGCAGGATAATGGGCAGGGTCACACCACCATGCCAATATCACATCTTTTACCCCATTTACCATAAAACACTGTTCAAACTTGTCAGGGTCCGTACTTATTTCTACTTTACTTTTGCAGTGATCACAGAGATTTCGGTTTAGTTTAAAATGTCCATTTCATGTTACAACCAAGCAGTGACAGCTGCTTACCAAGTAAAATAAAACAAAAAAGTCTCTTACATTGAAACAGACTTATTATGAGCAGTGATGAACTCCTCTTTCCTTGAAACTCACACTTTCTGAAATCGCATCTGCCAAGCCATTGAACTGCAGAAGACACCCTGTACTGATGGAGTGATTTCAATGGTTTTGAACCAAGTCTCTGTGCTGATGCATGTCAGTGTTTTCCAGGGTAAGGAATGCTTGTAGGTAGTGGAGAGTTTTTGTTAAGGCTCATAGCATTGAGCAGCAGTACCTTAATGATATATTGGTTCTGTTTGCTTATATACTGGAAGCTTTAGACGACTGACATTACCTAAAAAAGATTTGTCATATACAACAAGGTTACTGATGCAATGGAAGGTTCCTGTGCTAATCTTGAACCCCAGCAGTGAAAATTAGTTTTTATTCCTTCATTCATTCTTTCTGTTAAGTTGATTGCTGTTGCTGGACTTCATCCATAGGAGGCCTTAAGGAAAAAAATGTATATGTGACAGTTTGTTATTTATGGCTGAGTCTGTACAGTATGTTCCTGTAGTATGGTTGTAGCCTAGCAAGTTCTGTTTATTGTAGTCACATCTGATTGTTGACGACTTGCATTAACACTGCTACAGGTTCCTTTCATAGTGTTCATGTGGGACACCTACAAAGTACTGTCATCTTAGACAGCAGAAAATCAATTTTGAGGGAAGGAAAGGGTAAAGTAAGCATGAGTTACCTTTTGTATTTAGAAAGATTTATATTCATGACAAACTTAATATTATAAGAGATTGTGTATGATTGTCATTTTTGCACAGGTAAAAAGTCTCAATCTTCACTATTGGGGTACTAAATTTGAACAGAAATCTTCCATTTCATTAGCAATCTTGTGTGTGATGTGTCCTTCACAATCCCAGAAAGATACAGACAGATTAAAGAATAAAAACAGTACAGAAAATGCATTTTACACCTATCAGTAATAGTAAAATATAATTTAAAAAACATGCCATTGATCTGTTCTGGCATTAGAGCAGGATGCAATTTATATATATAAAAACAGTGTCTAGGTAGTTCCTCAGGGTTGAAGGTGTCTTTATGAAGAAACTAAGGTGAAACCACTCGGGTACTAACAGTAATGTATTGACCAGCTGTATTCTAGTTAGCTATTTAGTAGAGAGTACATGTGATTGTGACAGCCTGTAACTGTAGTGCTGATGTTAGTTCAACAGTAAATTTTACATTTTTGTAGTCTGATATAGCTGAGTGGAAGAGGTTGCCAAAATCTAAGACAGTATATTTAAGTTGCCAAATGGCAAAAACAGTTCCTGAAAGCTGGAAAATGAGATTTAAGAGTAGAATTAAATCCTTCGTGCAGACAGCAGGTTGTGCCCTGCAACTGTTTGTTTTTAGTACCTGTGTATAAAGAGCTGCATTTCTAATATGGTTTGACTTGTTCTCATGAATTGTTAGGAAATTATTACAGGGACAGTTATTAATAAAATATCCCTGGTTTGAGGTCCTAGCCTCAAACTGAAAGAATCAGCTGCATCTTGAATTTTATTGGAAAAATGTTTTAACATATTAACAAACATTAAACTTGCTCACAGCAGGTGGTTTTCAGAACTTCTGCATTTTTTACTTTGAAGAGAACTGATATCTATGTGTTATTCAGCTGAATGTTTTGCAGATGTTGCAGATTGTGAATTTCTGAAGGCCAGTCTTACTTTCATTTGACCCTACCTACAAATGGCAGTATTTTTGTAGTGCTTTCAGGTTTTCCTATAACATTTTTAAGACACGATTCATGGCTAACCTGCATTATACAACACATCATCTGACCTTATTAGCACTAAAGGCAAGAAGCCAACAACATCAGAGGTTTGTAGTAGGAGCAAGTCCGGGAGTTTGAAATGGTAGTCTTCAGCATTTTGATCTTTCAGTATTATGTTCTCTAGATTTTGATTTTCAAGTTTGTCATCATAAACCTTCTAGTCTTCATAAAATTGCTCTTTCTCACATCATGAAAACTCTGCAGGTTTACTTTTTTAGGACTTAACATTTATCGCAGCAGTACATAGTGTGAATGAAAATCTAAACTGGTCTACAACATAATTTTCTTCCTCTAAAAGAAGATATTTATGAATGCTTAATATTTTGCAATCTGTCAGATGACTTGTTTCAGTGTGAAAACCTTTCTGGATCTATGGCAACAGAGTTCTTCACACATAGATTGTAATGTAAAAGCTGATCCAGTGAACTGGGTTGTCACCATTATTCATGGGACGATTTCCGTTTGATACGGACTTAAGGTCGCTGGCCAACTTTGGAAAAAAATATGTATACCAGGTACCATAGCTGTAAAAGCATTGATGCAATGGGCTCACCTCACACTAAAACACAAGTAATGACTTGGTGGAACAACATTGAGAGGAGTTGTTATTGGAAGGCATGCTTGGCCAAGGTCAGAAGGTCTACCAAAGGATGCTAAAGGTCATGTTTTAGATACCTCTGTCAGAAGCAAGTTGTTGTTTGTTGCCATCTTACTGTTGATTTGATTAAGAAATTACACTAAAAAGATAATATTTCCAGATCCTTTATGGGTACTTACCCAACAGAACCATCACAGCCACAGGAAAGACAGAGCTGCAGGTTGTAGGGAGTGCCAAGCAGCTGAAAACTTTTTATATACATATATAAACCTCCCTACCACTCCACAGGCTTCCTGAAGAGATCCCTGTCCCTATCTAATTGGAATTTATTAACTTCCACTGGAGGTGCAGACTAGCAAGAAGATGCGCGTTCCCTTTCTGATAGCACAAGATGAGTGCAGATAGAAACACTTATCCTGTTTGGCTGACAGTTATCCTGTCAGTTAAAAGAGGCACTTGTCTCAGATCGTCATAAAGTGACATCTGGGTGGATGAGTCAGTATTTTTACAGTCTGGGCTTATTTCTGTGCTTTTTCCTGGTATTGCACAGCTGACTAAACATAAGCACCTTGGACAGCAGTAAACTAACACATTGTCATTTAAGTTATTTTTACATCTGTACTATATTTTAATATTCATCCAGTGCTTTCATTAGGCAGATTTTTCACACCTCAGAGGTAGCTGCTAGATTGTCTGGTTAAGGAATAACCCTTCGAAGGCATGCCTGGATGCACCTTTGTTGTTTTATGGAACTATTCAAGTCTTTGTTCATCAGTGTCCCTTTGACAGATCCAACTTGCATGGCCCAAAGATGAAGGAGACTCTTTCTATGAGCAAACAAGATGGGAAGATATTGTTTGCTGTGGGAATGCATTTATCTACACCTCAAAGAACGTTTTCACAGAACCAGAGAGGTGGCAGGAAAATGTGGTTCAGAAAGACAAAAAGTTCTTCTCAAGACTCCTATGGAGAACGGTTCCCCAATGACAGTAGGGAAACACTAATGGAAGATGCCATCCTCAGAAGATGCCATCCTCATGGCGGAGGCAGCCTTCAAGATCAGGGTTTCTAAGTGCCTTTCTTGGAGAAACCCTTCCAACTTCCTGACTAATTACCAGACTGCTGCACTCTGTAGGCAGTTGAGGGACACTTATGCCTGTACCCACAAGCCTGGATAGCCATTACCAAAGATTCTTGGGTGCAGAATTTAATATCCATAAGTTATTACATACCATTTTCCCCTTCTCCCTGGAATATTTATAAGAGCAAGTAAAAAAGATTTTCTGTCTGGGCCCAACAGATATCTAGACCTCTTTTCAGCACAAATTCCAGCCATTCATGATTTCCTGGCTTCCATTTTCAGCAGTGGGTCTAGTTAGTCAACAGTTAAGGTGCAGATGGCTGCAGTATCAAATTTTTGTATAGCTGAAAACCATTCTTCTGTAGGTCTGCTTAAGGGTACTTTGCTGCTTTGGCCTTCTGTTAAGGACCCCATTCCTTCTTGGGACCATAAACGTATCCTTCGAGCCTTGACTCATCCACCCTTCTTGCCTTCAGCCATGGCAGAATTAAAGTATTTATCTTTAAAACATTTTTCCTGGTCACTGTTACATCAGCTAGACAGGTGTCAGAGCTACATGCACTTTCCTCCCAGCCACCTTACCCAATTTTTCATAAGGACAGAGTGTCCCTTTGGAGTATCTCTTCCTTCATTTCTATAGTAGCATCAGAAACCAGTCTTAACAAATCAGTTAACCTACCAGTCTTCTTCCTACTTTTCTAACAAAGGAGAATACATGCTTCATTTATTAGATGTTCAGAGTCCATTTAGATTTTACATTCACAGAACTAAAAACCAGAGAAAGTCAGAACAACTGTCTGTCTCCTTTTCCAAGGCAAAATTGGGCAAAGCAATGTCAAAAATAACCTTAGCCAGATGGCTGACTGATTTAATTGCCTTTGTTTACAAGAGTAAAGGACTGTCGTTACCTAAACATCCTAAAGCACACTCCACCAGAGCTATGGCCGCATCATTTACCTTTTGGTCCGAAGTGTCCATAGATGACATCTGTGTAGCTGCTACATAGTTCATTGCTCATACCTTTATGGCTCAGTAAAACTTAGACATCTTATCCAGGATTAGGGCAGCTTTTGGCTCTGCTGTACTCCAGAATATCCTTCCTTGAGGACCACCCAAAAGTACTCTAGCTGAAGACTCTGTCCCATTAGTTGAGGAACAGATGAACTAGGCAGCATCAGATGATATAGTTGTGTACTCACCATAACTCTGCATCCGTGTTATTTGTTTTCATCCTTCCTCTAAGTCCCCCTTCCCTTTGATTGTCTGCTTATTCTCCTTTTTCACTCTTTAGTAATGTGTTTTTGCCTCAGAAATTGTTAGTGACTGATATTACTTTTTCATGTTGTGATTAATTGAGTTGAAGGCAACAATGATCTGAGATAACTAAGGAGAATAGAGGGATTATGTGCAAGGGGAGGAGCTCAAGCTATGAAGCCTAAAGTCTATCAGAGAATTCATACGTCTCAAGCGTACCTCATTACGAGGAATGTAATCTCATTTGGGGTCTTAAAAGTTCATGTTCCTCAAAGTTCCACATTAAAAGGGTCTGTCACATTCAGTGTTAAGAAGTTTTTTGTAACTCCTATCCATAGCAAATTGAAATTAATCATATTAATTCATTAAAAGATTTTTTTTTATATAAATAAAACCAGCATATTTTAACCATCCTATGACCTTCCTAATTGAAGTTGTTAGTAAGCCATTAGTATGTGTTCCACATTTTGCCCATGTGTTCAATATTGTGAAGGCCAGTGTTTCTCATTTTGGAGGTGGAAGGTTGAGAGCTATGTATGGATCCGATGTCAGATCTGAGACCCAGCAGTTGAAGGACAAAAACTGAAAACACAGATACAGAGTTGTGAGTATGTAACTATTATTTTTCTTGCTGGTCATGATCTGTCTTCACTTACGATCTCTCACCAGGCAATGCTATTAACCACCTTACTGAATTCCACATTTATTAAAAGCTGTGAGGTCACATTCTAGTCATGGGAGTTCGTGGGATCCTTGATAAATATTGGTATAGGACTATCCAGAGTTTCAGTCTGTGACGTGTATACTATATGATGTGTTAAAGGAGCTTAAGGGGAGAGGGGTAGAACAGCCTTAAGGACATGAAAACTAGACCAAAAATCATTAAATTATTTAAATTAATTTGTGTCTTTCGGCTTTTCCCGGTTAGGGGTCGCTACAGCGGAACTCCGGTCCGCTAATGATTGGCAGTAGATTTTTACGTACTGGCTTGCCGGGCCTAACGCACAACCTTCAACGAAGGAAGGCCCATTCACGCATGTCGCTACACAGAAGACGCTGTAACTGAGAATCGAACGGACGTCTAACAGTGAGGCGACAACGCTACCGCAGCACCACCACCGCAGTAAATGATTTAAATTAATATGTTTATATATATATATATATATATATATATATATATATATATATATATCACACACACACACACATAAAATCAGCTAATTCAGTTTAAGGGTGTTTAAAAAGAGATAAAAAAATGTATGTGTGTGTATATATATGTGTAAATGTATGTGTGTGTGTGTGTGTGTGTGTGTGTGTGTGTGTGTGTAATTATTTATTTATTTATTTATTTACATTTGTTGACTGGGAGAGTCCGACTGGACACAGGTCCATTTTCAGTGGAGGCCCGGGGAGAAAAGCTCCACATTACGTATTATTTGCATTATACAGTTAAAAAACATAGCATTTAAATATAGACATTAGTCCAGTTAAGAATGCAAGACAAGAAGAAAACAGATGTAAAACAGCTGTAGAACATAGTGCAATTTTAAAATATGGTGACATATACTAAACATGGTTACCAATGTAATTGAGATTCATCAGTGAACAATGGATACAATCTGTTTTTGAGGTACATAACAGCCATTAGCAGTTGTTGCTACAAGAAGTTAGTAGTATGTGGTAGGTAGCTGGGAGCATGAGCGGCCAAGCTTGCTAAGAGTAGGTTGTTGATAGGGGGCTGAGAGAGGTAGTGGGTGGGGGGAGTGGATGGTATTAGAGGGGGGGGGGTTGCAAGGGCATATCTGGCAAGTTTTGAAGTGTGATTTTAGTAAGGATTTAAAGTGGGTGCAAGAAGTTACAGAGGTAATTGAGGATGGGAGGGAGTTCCAGAGTTTGGCTATAGTACAGGAGAATAATGCTTCTCCAGCAGAGTTAATGGCTCTTGTGACCTGTAGGAGGTTTTTGTGGCTGGATCTTAGTGGTCTCGTGGTTATGTAGGGTTGGAGGAGTTTCTGGATGGGTGGGACTTTTAGTGGTTGGTTTATTAGTTTGTGGGTGAGTGAGAGTTGGTACCATTGAAGGAGGTGGGGAGCTCTAGCCAGCCCAGTTCTGCTAGTGAGAGACAGTGGTGAGTACAGTAGGAAGCCCCTGTGGCAAATTTGGCGATTTTGTTGTAGCAGGTTTCGAGCTTATTTAGATCACATTGTCTAAGGTTAGTAAATATTGGAGAGGCATAGAGTAGGGTAGAGTTAAGATGAGAATTTGCTACCGAAATTTTAGCTGCTTTGGTAAGTAGTTGCTGATTTCTATATAATGCTCCTAGTTTTTTGTGCACTTTTTTAATGGTCATGGAAATGTGAATGTCAAAGTTCAGTTTGTCTATTTCTACTCCTAGTAATTTGGTGTGTTCTGTAGGATGGATGGTGGTGTTGTCTTTTGCTGTGATGTTAAAGTGAGAGCTGTCTAGGGTAAGTTTGGTGGGTTGGAAGATTAATCATTTTGTTTTGTGTGGGTTGAGTATTAGTTGGACATCGGATAACCAAGTTTCAATAAAAGAAAATGCTTCCTGTGTGACTTTGTGCAGTTCTGGTAGGGAGTGGGCTGTGCAGTTGATGGTATTGTATGAGTGTGCCATGTGTTGTGGCTGAGGCTAGATTATTGGTGAAAATAGAGAAGAGTAGGGGTCCCAGGATGGACCCTTGGGGAACTCCTATGGAGAATGGTAGTTGGGGGGATAGGTTGTCCTGTCAAATAACTGCTTGTTGGCGGTCAGATAGGTAACTCTGAAACCAGTTGATGACTGGTTGAGAGACAGATAGGTTATTGAGAAGAGAGATGAGTTGATTGTGTGGGACCATGTTGAAAGCTTTAGAGAGGTCTAGGAAGGTAGCTGAGGAGAGATAACCTGCAATCTGAAGTAGTTAACTTCATTTGTGTATCAACCTATGGGTCTTCGGATCCATATCGGATCCGAGCCGGCAGTTTCCAACAGCATAGATCTGGGCTCCAAGCTCCTCCCCCTACCCATAATCCCCTGCCAACCCTACCTGACCCCAGATCTAGTTTGCCGTGGTTTTATCCAGCAGCTCGATCACTGAGTTCCAGGCTTTAGCATTTTTTGTGAGAAAATTTTACTGTTTTTCTCTCCCTTTTTCTGTAATTTTCATGTGCGTGTGTTGTGTACAGGTCCCTCATTAGTTTTTTACCAATCTGTTAATCTTCTTGATAGTTTTCCTTCCCCACCCTCGTTAGTGCATTAGGTAGTGTGCTGTGTGTTGGGGCCTAGAGTGTGTGTTTTCCTTCAGTATGTCGGAGGCCCCAAAAGCTGTTTTCTCCAAGTGTATCGAGTGTGGCCATAAGCTATCCCCGGCGGATAGCCACACTCGGTGCATGTTGTGCCTTGGGGTTGGACACCTGTCGTCAGGTTGCTCCATATGTGCGGTGTTCAACCCCAGGGCACTTAAAGACCGGAGGACTAAGCTGGTTCTGGCGGGACTGCTGCCCCTGGACTCAGCTTTGGCCTCTGGTCCCACGGTGGCTCCTGCCACGGCTGCGGCTACTGCCAATCCTGCCTCCCTTCCCCTGGCCGGGACTCAACCTCCCGCTTCGGGCCAGGAGGATAGGGAGTCCAGGAAAGAGAAGCGGAAGGAGAAGCACCACAAGCGACGGGCCGAGGCCTCTTCATCGGCCCCACCAGCTAAGCAGTCTTCTCCCTCCAGGACTTCCGAGCCTTCCACCCCTCGGCTCCGGTCTCCTTCTTTTTCACCGGGACCAGAGGAGGAGGAGGCCCGGCCCCCGTCGAGATCATCAAGGCGGCACTCCCATCTCGGTGGCCTCATCCAGATCCATCCGAAGCCTGACGGACGCAGACTTGGACCGGATGATGAGAAGATTCCTCCAGGCCCAGCTGCAGATGGGAGTGCTCCTGCCTCCCCCCCCTCCGGGGGGGGGGAGCTCAACCCCTTTTTTTGCCCCAATTGCTCCTTCTTCGACCCGCTTCCTGGGTTCGGAGTTTTCAGAGCCGGGTAGCGTCGGCGCCGGGGGTGTCGGCGCCGACAATATCAGGTACTTCGGCGCCGACAATGCCCTCGAGTCTGTCGGGTCCCTCTTCTTCGGATCCGAACTCTTGGAGCCAAGAGCTGAGCTTCGGATCCGAGGGTCTCAGTGTGCCTTCGGCTCCGCCCAGGTCAGAGCATACTGGACCTTCGGATCCGACCGCGATGACTCCGGCCCCGATCTACCCATCTGATCCAAGGGAGGGTCTGCTCTCGGATCCGAGAGAGAGCGGCTCTCCTTCGGCATTTGACGTAGTGGAGAGGGTCCTGTTGAGGGATTCCAGACCCCCGGCCTTGGCTACGGCTCCACCCTGCACTCCATCTCAGATGGTCCAACTTCCGTCAGCCAGTCCCAGGGACAGCCTGCTCCGACGTCCCAGGTCATTCCGTTGGAACATGACGTTGCTGGTGAGGTCTCCTCGGACAGCCCCCCCGAGGAGGTTCCTCACAAGCGCAAGTGCAAGGGGAGGCACTTGGACTCCCCTGAGTCCTTGACCGAGGACACAGATTTGGAGGAAGGGGAAGGTTCCCCAAGATCACCCCCCCGAGGACGTCTCATTTGGAGACATCATGGAGATGCTCACAATTGGGGGGGGGTCTGCCCCAAAGCCTACCTCGGACGAATCTGTGTTCCTGGAGGCATTTGAAGCAGGCCCGTCTACCTCTTGGGTGTCCCCTCCAGCTGACCTCCTGGTAGATCTGATCACTACCAGGACGTGGAAGGAGCCGGACACTGTGGAGCCAGTCCCAAAAACCCCTGATAAAATACTCAGTCCACCCTTCAACAGATCACACTAGAGTAAGGGAACCCCTGTAGATGCCATGTTGGTGGCAGCGGCCACTAAAAGGGAATTAGCCCAGGAGAGTCCCTCGGTCCATCCTCCAGACAAGGAGTCTCGGTCGATAGATTGCTTAGGGAAGCAGGTTTTTAGTTCAGCTAACTTCTCAGTGAGGTCACTGAACTACATGGCACGTCATACGAATGCAGCGAGACCTTATCAAAGAGTACGCTGCGTCGCCCCCGGAGTCCATGTCGGCTGAGGACAAACAGTTGTACTCTTCCCGAATGGCCACTCTTAGGTCTATCTCGAACACCTCTATGCGGCTACTGTCCCACGCCACGGAAGGGGCCGCTAGAGCTAGCGGAGCAGGTGTTGTTATGAGGCGACAGGCCTGGCTCCGCCACTGTGATTTCGTGGAACCCTTTAAGGCGTCTTTCGCTAATGCCCCTTTCGATGGTTCTGCCCTCTTCGGCAAAACCGTATGAGATACCTTGGTCCAGAGCGAGAAGGACGGGAAGACGTTGTCTGCCATCGGAGTCTGCTTCTCTGCTCCCCAGAGGTCCTTTTCCAAGAACCAAAAGGGACAGAAGAAGAAGATGTGGTTCCAGAAGTCGCAACAGCCCCATTTCGCTCCGGACCCCCGGTCCTTCCGTGGCAGAGGAGGACAGAGTGGATGCCACCCTAGAGGCAGAGGGGGCCCGAAGAACTTTGGGTCCAGAGAACTGTTCTCTGACCGGCCCACGCAACAGCCCTGAAGGGGCGCTTCCCGAGGCACCTAGCAGTTTGGGAGTCCATCAACGACCGACCGCTGGGTGCTTCGCATCATATCCAGAGGTTACCAGATCCCATTCTCCCATTTCCCTTGCAATCCCAGACACCTCCCCGATGTCCCACCCGAGCAGAGGGAGGCCGCAGCTGCGGAAATCCAGCGGCTGCTAGAAAAAAGAGCCATCCAGCATGTCCCCCCAGACCAGTACGTATCAGGCTTTTACTCCAGGTTCTTCTTGGTGCCAAAAAAGGCAGGGGACTTCAGACCGATCCTTAACCTATCCCTCTTGAACCTGTCAGTAACCAAGGAAAAGTTCCGGATGGCCACGCTTCAATCCATTCTCCCCCTCCTGCGGGAGAACGACTGGATGTGCTCTATAGACCTCAAAGATGCGTACTACCACATTTTGATGGACAGACGATCCAGGAGGTTTCTCTGCTTCCGGCTAGGAGCCAGCCATTACCAATTCAGGGCCCTTTCCTTTGGTCTCACCACAGCCCCCAGGGTGTTCACCAAAGTTCTGTCAGTGATAGCGGCCCACCTGCGTCTACAGGGCATTCAGGTTTTTCCATACCTGGACGACTGGCTCCTGACCGCCCCCACAAGGCATCGACTCTGTGCAGCCAGAAACTCCTTTCTTCACCTAGCGACCCGGCTGGGGATCACTATCAACATAGAGAAATCTTCCCTTTCTCCAACTCAAACCATAGATTTCATCGGAGCCAGGTTGGACACAAACAGGCGTCTAGCCTTCTTAACTCCAGACAGAGTGCGGACTTTAAGACTCCATGTGCGGGCCATCCTCCTACCCCAGGCACCCCCGGCGGAATTGGTCCTGAGGACTTTGGGTTAGATGGCGGCCACTATCAACCTATTGTCGATGGCGCGTCTGAACATGAGAGTTCTGCAATGGACTCTCCAAGTTCAGTGGTCTTTTCTGCAATTCCCCCTGTACCACCCTATTCCCCTCAGCAGGGTTTGCAGGAAGGCCCTCTTATGGTGGCTCCAATCCCCAGACCTCCAGAAGGGGCGCCCCTTTTCTGTGTCCCCTCCCCTAACCACGGTGACCACGGACGCCTCTCGCCTCGGGTGGGGGGGGCATTGTGTGGGCAGGACAGTCCAAGGCACGTGGAACAGCACGGAGACCTCTCTGCATATCAATGTCCTAGAGATGAGGGCGGTGCTTTTGGCGTTGCAAGCACTACAGAGCCTTCTTCCCGTAGGAACGATTGCAATCCAGACGGACAACATGGCAGTGGTCTGGTACATCAACAAACAGGGGGGAACCAGGCCTTATCCCCTTTGTCGAGAGGCCATGAGAGTGTGGAAATGGGCGATTTCCACCAACCGCTTTCTCATAGCGACGCACATTCCGGGAGGGTCCAACATTTTAGCAGACAAGTTGAGTCGCACCATCCTCTCGCCATACGAGTGGTCTCTGAACCCAGAAGTAGCAAAGCAGATATTCTCCACTTGGGGTCAACCTTGTTGCAATCTTTTTGCCTCCCCTTCAAATGCGAAATGCAACGACTACTTCACTCTAATTCCCCCACCTGGGGTGTCCCCACGAGACGCTCTGGTGCATGCTTGGCCCCCCGGTCTCCTTTATGCTTATCCTCCTCTTCCGCTGATGTTGAAGTTTCTACAGAAAGCCAGTCAGTTGCAGAACAAGATAATCCTCATTGCCCTATTCTGGCCTCGCCAGGCTTGGTTCCCGTATCTTTGGTCTCACCTAGTGAATCCTCCCTGGATTCTGGATCCCATTCCGGATCTCATAATTCATCCATTGGATCTTCCGACTCCGAACCTGGACAACCTCAAGCTCATGGCTTGGTTGATCCAGTTCCAAGGTTAGCTAGGACTCCCAGTATCTCTTCCCAGGTCAAAGCTATTCTGGTGGCGGTGCATAAGCCATCCACCAGAAAGGTCTATGATAGCAAATGGAAAAATTTTTCTATTTGGGCGGAGCACAGAGATCTTGATCCTTTCACAGCTCCGTTGCCTGCGGTGTTAGATTTCCTATCAGGACTCTTCGATTAGGGCGCCAGCTCCTCTACAGTCAAGGTTCAGTTGGCGGTTATCTCTCATTATCACGTAGGAAGCGACCTTGGACCGTTGATCTCCTCTAAGTTATGCAAGGCCTTTCTGAAGGGTACCTTCTTACTCAGACCCCCGGTGAAGGAAGCAGTCCCTCCTTGGGACTTAACTTTGGTATTGCAGGCACTTACAGCCCCTCTCTTTGAACCTGCAGCTTCAGTAGATCTAAATTTTTTATCATGGAAAACTGCCTTTCTTTTAGCTATCACCTCAGCTCGAAGGGTTTCCGAAATTCAAGCCCTTTGTGCAAAACCACCTTATTTGTCTACCTCAGGACCAATCCCTCCTTTCTTCCAAAAATTGCATCCGAATCGAATATTAATCAGTCCATTAACCTACCAGTTTTTTTTCCCCAACTACCAGAACAAAGGGGAACATAAGTTACATTCGTTGGATCTGCACAGACAACTGCGCTTTTATTTACACAGAACAGCTGGTCATAGGCAATCAGATCAGCTGTTCATTTCCTTTGCCAAATTAAACTTAGGAAAGGCTGTTTCTAAAGTCACACTGTCCAGATGGATTTCTCAGTGTGTTCTGTTGGCATACGAAAGTACTGGTCGGCTCGCACCTCTAGGATTCCATGCCCACTCTACCCGGTCTATCTCTACCTCGGCGGCCTTTCGTTCTAAACTCTCGTTGGATGATATCTGCTCAGCAGCAACATGGGCTTCATCTCATACCTTCATTAATCACTACAAGCTGGATATTGTCTTCAGAGGGAGAGCATCCTTTGGCTCTGCAGTGCTCCGGAATATCCTTCCTTGAGGACCGCCCAAGATTTAGGTAGCTGGGGACTCTGTCCCATAGGTTGATGCACAAATGAAGTTAACTACTTCAGATTAAGAAGTTATGTACTCACCATAATGTTCCATCTGAGTAGGTAAACTTCATTTGTCAGCAACCGACCCCCCCCTCCGTCCCTCTGACTTTCGGATGTTCGAGATGTTACCTTCCTTATGGCAAGGGTATGTAGCTAGTTTTGCGGGTGATTGTTTGTATGCTTATCTAGCCGTGGGCAAACTCAATCTGAGGTCAGGTAGGGTTAGCAGGGGATTATGGGTAGGGGGAGGAGCTTGGAGCTCGGATCTATGCTGTTGGAAACTGCCAGCTCGGATCCGATATGGATCCGAAGACCCATAGGTTGCTGACAAATGAAGTTTACCTACTCAGATGGAACGTTATGGTGAGTACATAACTTCTTATTTTTATTTTGTAGGATAGTGTTAGAGAAAGAGAGGACGGTGTTGGTGCTATGGTTAGGTCGGAAACCATGTTGTGTGTTGAAGAGGAGGTTGTTAGCAAGGAGGTGATCTGACACTTGAGAATGAATGCATCTCTGTAGTATTTTGGAGAGTGGCGAGAGAATAGCTATGGGGCGGTAATTGGTTAGATCTGTGGAGGGGCCTCCTTTGTGTAGGGGAATTATGTGTGAGACTTTCCATAGTGTAGGAATATAACTTTCTGACAGAGATCTGTTGATCAAGAGTGATACGGGGTAGGCTAGAGCGTCAGCTGCAAGTTAAATGTATTCATCTGGGAGGTTGTCTGCTGCTAATCTGGTGGTTTTAAATTTAGTTAGTAGTAGTTTTATTTTGGAGGTAGGAACAGGAAAGAAAGAGAAGCTACTTGGGAGATTGTTAGTTCTAGTTGGTGTGGGTGTTTGGGGTGGGGTTGTGTTGTCTAGCTAGTGATAGTACGGTTTGTGTGAAGTGATCGTTGAAAGGGTAGCAATATTTTCGGAGGAGTGAGTTAAGTTAGGAGTGGGTGTACTTACTTTACCTGGGTGGAGGATGGAGTTTATTGAGGACCAGAATTGTCTGGAGTTATGTTGGGAGGAGGTAAGGGCAGACTGGTAGTGTTGGATTTTGTCCTGTTTTATAAGCTTTTTGGTTCTGTTGTGTAGTTCTTGGAATTTTTGCTTAGTAGAGGGGGTTTTGGTTTTGCACCAGCTGTCCCACGCTTTATCCTTGTTTTTCATTTCAGACTTCGTGTTTTTTTGTAGCCATGGGGACTGTTGGGCTTTAGTTCGGGAACGTCTTATGGGGGCGTGGTAATTAAGGATGCTTAAGAATGTTTTATTAAAGTAGTCAACTGCGTCATCTAGTTTGAGGTATTTTAGAGGTTGCCAGTTACAGTCTTTTAGGGATGAGCTGAATGAGAGAGTTGAAGTTAGTTTTTTTTGCATATTTAACGGTAGATGATGGGTTTTGCTTTATAAAGGTGTTTACTTAGTAAGAAGGTTGGGGAGTGATCACTGAGGCTGTCAGATAAGCAGCCTACTATATATGACTGCGGGCTCTTATTGACTAGTATCCAATCAAGGGTAGTGTGTTTGTTGGAGTTATTTATCCTAGTAGGTGACTGGACTAGCTGGGTGAAGCCATGAAGATTTACATGATGGGGTGGGTGGTTGCTAGAGCAGGATTTCCAGTCAGTGTGGAAGTCTCCTAGAATTAAAGTTTCTTGGGGTAGGTGGTGGGTAGTCCAGCTGAGGAGGTTTTCAAGTGGAGGGATGTTG